>NC_061087.1:80737622-80740122 GCF_015104395.2 Macrobrachium nipponense
AAGAAATTATGGAAATGCATTTAAATGATTAACTATGTACATATACATGAAGATATGCGTATGAATATGCCGTCTGCATACGTATTGTCTAGTATTTATGAATGAATTGCAGTGATTCAGTTGTCAATCTGTATGTATATTTTAATGTTATTAATTTCATTTTCAGTTTTACTTGTTGTGTTTTATTACTGAAATTAAATGAAAATCGCTATATTATTTTTCAGTTCAACGTTAACCTACATATACTTCTTCATTATTTTTATACATCTTATTACACATCTTCTCTTATAGGGAGACCACTTGCCATGAAAGTAAATTGCTACGAAAAATCCACTATTATCAGTGTTCCCTTACAATTATTCTACTTATCCCCACCACAAAATCCATGCCAGTTTATGCTTTTGTGTTCTGTTGACTTCTCAAATATATATTTACATTGCAAAATCGTGAATTTATCTTCGCTATTGTGATGTTAGCAATGTGTATATGCATATGTTTGGGTACATCTACTCCCTGCATTAGAACACTGTGCCATAGTAAACACACTTTCCTTAATATCTACAGTCCTTACTTGTAGGCATTAATCTACAGAGACATTACAAATAAACTAGGCTGTCAAGATAAGAACTTGCTTCTGTGTTCAGTATTCATGAGACTACGTTATTGTCCACTGTCAAATAAATTCTCTCTCTCTCTCTCTCTCTCTCTCTCTCTCTCTCTCTCTCTCTCTCTCTCTCTCTCCCACAATCTGTAAAAAGTAGTCCTCGCCAGATAATGGTTTCTGGAATATTTATTGACTGGATCAACATTATCTGCTGGAGTAAGAATATTTATCAGCATCTGAAAACTGGCGGTTACCAACATTTGGAAAAAAGACACTATTTTTAATTTTTTCCTAATTTTAACAGGAACGTGTGACAGATCTATTTATCTAGCTATCTATCTTTGTACAACTATACATATACATACTGCATATGTATATGTATATACGTATATATATATAATATATATATATATATATATATATATATATATATATATGTATATAAATAAATATATATATATATATATGAATTATATATATATATATATATATATATATATATATATGTATATATATATATATATATATATATGTATATATATATATATATATATATATATATATATATATATATATATAGTATATATATATATATATATATATATATATATATATATATATATATATGTATATACGTATATATATATATATATATATATATATATATATATATATATATATATATATATATATATATATATATATATATATATATATATATATATATATATATATATATATATATATATATATATATATATATATATATATGTATATATATATATATATGTATATATATATATATATATATACATATATATATATATATATATATATATATATATATATATATATATATATATATATATATATATATATATATATATATATATATATATATATATATATATATATATATATATAAGGTTATATGCCTACCTCAGCGTCATAATCCTCGAGAGTTTATGATCCAGCAATAAACATTTACTATTTATCCAGATATAAATTTCATTACAATATCATACAGGACGAGTAACAAGATTAATCCCCAGAACAGCAATAATCCCATTACAGTCACATTTATGGTCCACCAGCATGAGACCTCTGAGCTGCCAGAGATTAAATTAAAATTTGAAATAAATACGATAGAGATTCAATCTTCTCTTGAATATGAAAATACAATTATCTGTTAATCAGGAAGTCATTTGACAAAATTCCATTTTTCTTTCAGATACATTTGGGTATCTTATACATGGTCAAATTTTTGTTTGGGGAAGCAGTGTAGGAGAATGAGTAAGGGGACTGTAAAAAAAGTTATCTACTACTGCTCTTGGAAACTACAAAATGACATTCCAAAAGTGGTTCTGATTTTACGTCGATAGCTAGTCCTATCCGACAAAATCTCTCTCTCTCTCTCTCTCTCTCTCTCTCTCTCTCTCTCGTCTCCTCTCTCTCTCATTATATATATATATATATCACCCTCTATATATATATATATATATATATATATATATATATATATATATATATATATATATATAGTATATATATGTATATATGTATAATTTTGAACATTTTACTGAATGGCTTATTTGAAGACCTAGTGAATGTGAAATTTTATCGCCTTTAAAGATGCATGTTTTTCACAGAGTCGTTTCATCATTTGCCTCGAATAAATATACTACCAAGTAAATTACAGAATTCACAACAAACTAGACATTGAGCAGAAAGCCTTCACTGGTACCAAAAAATGCTTAACAACTTTGTGGTTGTAAATAATGATTCTTCATTTATCGAAATGTAAACTTACAGGCAATAACCACAAGTGATGAGAAATTCAATCAGTATATAATACGTATTTAATTTGATAGTGATTGTTGACTCGTCCAGGTGCAG
>NC_061087.1:80757622-80792622 GCF_015104395.2 Macrobrachium nipponense
AAAAGATATGGATTACAAATTAGTTGATGTGGTTTTCTATGCGATAAATGTCTAGATAGACAGCTATAGATAGACAGGCGTGGAACGTGTGATGGCATATGTTAGACAAGTATTTCTTACAAACTATTATTATTGTTATTATTTCGGTAGATGAAACCTATTCACATGGAACAAGCACATCAAAGAAGCCGCTGACTTGAAGCTCATGCTTCCAAAGAATGTTGGTTTCAACCTCCCACCTCAGACACAACACTGCAGCAATAACCGATCATGACACGGAGACAGTGATTTTTCATCGTCCTGAGGAGACGCGGACCCGCAACATCTCAGTTACATACCCCGACACCAACCACTATACCAGCGGACCAGGTGAAAAGGGTATTGTAGCCTGGTTTCGTTATGTGGAGAGAGTAGTTAGAAATATTAGATGGCCTGAAGAGTTAGTAGAATCGAAGGGTTTTAATATTCTTGAAAGTAACATGTGTGAATTATAGGCACTATACTCTGTCTTTTTCTATCTGTCCATCCGCCTGTGGTGTTTGCACATGGTAACACTACGTCCCAGTCATTAAATAATATCCTAATTCCAATATGAACGGTGTAATTTGCATACAGTAAATTATTAAAACACTTTTCAGTTGCAAATGTACACCAAGATATCCTTTTATTTACCAAAAACTTACACATAGCGTAACTATTTAAAGCCCTGGACGCAGTGTTAACATGCGTGACCACCAGTGGCGGATGGACAGTATATTTGTGAAAGGTCGATGAGCCTTCAGTATATATATGTTACTAGCGTTGTGTAATTTCTCAGGACATGAGATTCATTCATGATTCAGTAGTTATAGTATGACTGCGGCAGTACCATTGCCTTGACTCTTCTCTGTATAGGGTTTAGTGTTGTTGAATAATATATGTGTACACACAGACACAGACACAGACACACACACACATATATATATAATATATATATATATATATATGTGTGTGTGTGTGGTGTGTGTGTGTGTGTGTGTGTGTGACATTGCGCCACACATACTATATATGTATATATATATATATATATATATAAATAAATATATATATACATATTTATACTATAAATATGTGTGTGTGTGTGTGTGTTTATATAATAATTTGATATCAATGCCCACATGAAATGTAATACTCCAGGATATTCTATGTGAATACGGTTGCAAACTTATAAAGAATGCCGAAACGAGATGGTTCACCATTTGAGAGCCCGTGTATGCCTGTGTATGTGTCGGCGTATGCTCGATTATACCCCAACACGGCCGCAACAGGGATGAGAATGTCATTCACATCACAGTCCTTAATCTTGCAATTAATGAAGAGAAGATAGAAGGGACCGAGGGGAGAGGGAGAGGAGGGGTAGGACATCCCCATGCAGAGTACCCACCACCTCTTCCATTAATTCCTGGCCTCACCCGCCTGGATGCCCCTTATAGCCTCCCTGGCAGCAGTGCCCACACCATCCAGCTAACTCCAGCCTCCCCCCCGCCCCCCACCGGTCCCACCACAACCCCATGGCATGACAGAGCCACATAGCCGGAGGCCACTATTTGAACAACGGAGACTCGGTTCTCGATGAAACATCAAAGGCCACCGGACGTTTTCGAACTCATTGTTTATATTCTCGGTAGCATACACAAATCCATTTGAAGGGACGGCCGGGGATGCCATTATGAAGTCGTTTATGGCGTTTAGGCCCCTTTTCCGGACGACAGAACCGGGCCAAACAAAAGGAGACAGATATTAATTTCGGATGTTCCTCCTTCCGGCGAATCACAGGAGGGACCATTATAGGATGATATTCCATCCGCTATCATGATGCCCCGGTCGAAATGTTCTTGCTATGCAATTAGTGTCGGCTTTCTTAAAAGGTTTTGCCGCCAAGCATCTAGGACACATTTCCATGCTCTTTTTATGCTTTTCATCTAATACAGTTTGATGCGTAAATAATGGATCACATTGGATAAGTCCATTTCCTTTGAAATGTCATCCCGGTTTAACTGAGAAATTAGTTGCTGACATATTAATGCACATAAAAACAAATAATGTTTGACAATTTGTTGAATAATTTAGTTTACTACTACTACTATAATAACTACCAGTCCTGCTGCTAATACCACGACTATTTCTGTAGCTCATTAATACTGTTTCTTGAACTCATTGCTTACTTTCCAATATTACAAAAACTATGCATATTTCTCTCTCTCTCTCTCTCTCTCTCTCTCTCTCTCTCTCTCTCTCTCTCCCCACCCCCAAATTCCTTCTATTACCTTTCCAGCGAAGGCACACACCTCCAACCCTTTCGTCGCAGGATATGAAAATATCACCTGTTATTGGTGAGCCGTGAAAGGGCATTTGCATAATTTATGATAATTACATTTTAAAACAGTCACGACAACTTTGTCATGAAGTTGATGTCAGGGACTAATTTGGTCATTATTTCTGGCATCGCCGTGGCATACCAAAGGACCTGTAATTGTTGTTATTTCCTCGTTAATTTTTCTCTCTAATTTTGTAATTCTGAAAGCGTTTTCTTATTATTTATTTGTCACCGGGAGTATTGCACTTAAAAACTACATGGTTATGGAACAAAATTGTTTGTCACGACAAAGGAAAGCATAGCGTAGAAGTCGGTTGCTAACCGTTTATTTTAATGATTGGATAAACTGTATTTCTGTTCTTAAAGGCATGAAACATATATAACAAGTACGTTTCTTATTTAGCCGTCACGTGTCGAAAAATATTTTCTAAACAAATAAAAAAACACATCTTTAAATTTCTTCCTTGTCTCACCTCTACCTTACACCGTCATTCCCATTTAATTAAGCCATGAGCATGTCTTATAGCATATATACATATATATACATATCATATATATATATATATATCATTATATATCTATAATATATTTATATATCATATATATATATATATATATATATATATATATATATATACTCAAAATCTACACCTTTTGTGAACAAGTGGCAACTAACTATGGGGCTCAGGCAAGGCTGTGAACAGGAAATTTGAAGATACCTTTTATAGACAACACTAGTTCACTTCAAGGGTTGAAATTAAACGTAAGTTGTCCACAAATGAATTATTATTTCTGTAAGGCAAATCAGGAGATATGATACAGGAGCACTAATCGGTTTCGTGGCGCTCTCAGAACTGACTCTACTATGTTAATAGCAATGACAAATGTGCCATCAAGTTTGCAAGCAAGAGCACTGAAAAGAGGATCTAGAACTTAAGACTACTAATTGAATAATACTAAGCAATGGAGCACTGTAAGCGAGTCTTTTCTCTTGCTGGTATCTTGGGCTTCAATCCAAGATTAGCACAGGCAGAATACGTTGAGTGGCACAGCTGAACTACTGGAGAAGGCACACAATGGGCAGGCTACACGAATCTGCTAAGCAGTCAGAGCTGATACACAAGTCCATTGATAACATAAGATATGCTAAATGCAATAGCATATTTATTACTTGAATCTTATGTAACTTTAATTCACATGTGTATAGCGAGTTGTGGTGTAATTGAATATTACTTGTGTAAAACAATTTCACAATTATAAATGTTCACACAAATCTCTGATGGAGACGGAAATGTTTAAGGAATGGTAAGAGGAGAAAATAGGTGAAACAGGTAATGAGTACTAGGAATAGGAGGTGAAGAACCGACAGAACAACATCCAATTTCAGTTACCTAAGTCTTTGGACAGGACGGGCGTAGTCAGAGCCAGGGCATTGGCAGAAGGACGTGGGTTGCTTGCAGGCTTCACCAAGGGCAGTCAAATGCTTCTCTTCAAGTAGTGTCGTATAGGAACTTCTAGGGGCTCATGGTGGAGCGTTCAAGGCGGATGTCTGGGCAGAGTTCAGACTGCGGGATAGCAGGTTCAGGAATAGATTAGCTGGGTCAGCATCAAGATGAAGGTTGGAGACGCAGCGAGCCGAGTCATAGGGTGTGACACCACTTCTGAGCAGTCAGGAACTGTGTCAGTTAGGGTGGACTGCAGGGTATACTACTGCAGGTACTAGCTAAGGCAAAATACAATCTGGTAGGCCAGGTCAGGCCATATTTTTACTAGTTAAAGGAAGAACTGGTGCATCTAATTCAGGCCAGCATGATTCTCCATGGTTTTTTCATCTTCATCGCCAATCCTCGTTAATTGCCTGAAAGAGATCATTGGACACTGGCAGAGAGATGTGGAAAATAGGGTATAATGGAGGCTGTCGTGGGTCAAGTGGTTTAGGACGACCATCGGTCATGCAGGTGTGTGTGGGCGGAGTATCGGAGGCGGAAGGATTCTGATAACAATAGCGAGGGAAAGAGGGACAGGTCATCAAGACAAGTGAAATTTTGGGAGTTGGAGCGCGACCAGTCTCTAATGGCTTCTTGTAAGATTGGACGGGGGACCAACGTGCAACAGACTATAATAGATAAGGGGCCTCTATTTCCTTAAGTACGAGTAATCTTACGAGGGATTTGGCATATGGCCGTCATTAACGTCTAACAAAGGAATGACAAGCAACCATGTAGGTGTGGAGTGTCATTAAAATCATATTCACGAAGGAAAAAGGGCTTGACTCAAAATACAATCTCTCGCGTGGCCCAAACGGTCAAAACAAGATAGGGTCGCGTTTACTGGATTTGACATTTCCGCTCTCATATTTTTATCCTTTTAAAATATTCCTTCAGTTTTCCAATTTGTTTAAGGAAGATAAAATAAAAAGAGGATCCAAAATGGACGCTCGTGTCTTTATTCAAGTAGCAGTTTTCCTACTATAAGTCATTGTTATTAGTACATTCAAGCAGTGATGAATTTGATCAATGGCAGAATTGCACGCTCTGCATTTTAACAAGATAAGAATTAAACTATCATGAAATTAAAGGGAAGGAAGGACCAAGGAATGAATAATTGAAAATATGATAACTTCAGTTTTGTGAAACATGACAAGAATAGATGTGATAAGATTTTTCTTTAAGACAAAAACCTGGAAACTAATCATAAGATTTCCATGGTCAATTCTTATTTCTTATTGCGATGGAAGTATGCTTGGTATGTTTGGTCATAAAATCTCGTGGTACATTTTCCAGTTTTATGCATGAAATGCGTAATTTACCTTAGGAAAGTGGCAAGGTCAAAGTTACAGTATTTTAAGAGAAGAGACAATTCTGTTCCTTAAATTCAATTTAAGCAAATAATGATAAAATCTGTGCGTTCAGGAAACCAAGAATTACTGCAAGCCTCACTCGGAAAAATTCTATAATTGTTATCTTGTTGTAATGTGCCTTTGTATATATGTCTATTGATTTCATGAAATAAATGTATCCAAAATAGGGACAGATTAATTCCAAATACAATGTATCTCCTGTGTCTTTCAAGTTCAAAATGTCAACTAGATATGGCTATGATGATCTTTTTTAGGGACAATGGATATGAGTAATATCAATGTTGCTGTAGAATCTTACCGTCACTCTCATCATAGAAAAAAAATTTGATGTTCGAGTATTCTTATGTGTTTTAACGATCATTCGAAATATTTTCCAATAAAATATAAAACCTTAAATAGTTATAAGTCGTATCTGCACCTGATCAGTCGCGTGGGTTTCGTATATAACCTGGCATATGAACACATGAACAAAAGGCGCATCGACTGGGCCTGCAGGCGTATCCTCGGATTAATCTAATCTAATATTTGAATCAGTCTGATGAAATACCGAAAATGAATGGGAGGTGTATATGATGAAAATGCCAAAAATTTAATGCCAATAATTTTGGTGGAAATATTTCAGAGAAATTCGGATTAATCTCCCCCCGAAAAAGGACATAATGGGAACACTACGAGATGATTTGTGCAAATGATGCCTTGCAATTAGCAAAGCTTTTACACTGAAACCAAAATGAACCGCCATTAAAGACTGCTTTTGGCCTACTTTTTCATCGATGCATTTAGTCATTTGGAAATTGATATAACTGGGTATATCAATAAAATTCCGCACAAAATGAAAAATTCTACCGTATTAGGGATTAAAATCGCCTTTTTTAATTCCGTACAATATCCAATTTACAGACGCCATAGCAACAGAATTCGGTCTGTTATATAAAAGTAAATCGGACCAATGAAATCCGAATGATCAATTATTCTTATATGAGTGGCGGGGGGCGGGGGGCGGCGACGTATGACTTGTTTAAAGATTAAAAATCATTGTGTTATAAAGAAGGCGGGAACAAGGGTCTGCGTCTACAAACTTACTGATTTATTCAAGATGTTTTTGATTGAGCTGGCCTTATACCAGGACGGGCTCTTGCTCATAGAGCAACCCGTGAATTTATTCAAGACAACAAACAAACAGGTCAAGAGTTTTTGGGAGCGGAAACGTAGTGCCTGACACGAGGCAAACAAAATAGAGATTAACATACATTACGGACTGCTCTATGAGAAAGAGCTCGTGCTGGTATAAAGCCAGCTTAATAAAAAAACAAGAAAATTAAAATACATTTAGCTGTTTGTTTGAGAATAAAAATGGTATATAATTCTTTATGCAAATTATGGACAGAGTTCTGATAAATATAGTGGGAAAACTGACATTGTATTGTTCCAGTAGGAATGATACATTTGATGTGACATGACCATGAGCGATAGTACACATTAAGATTGTATACTGTCGGCTGCGTTTCTTATAGACGCGTGTCCGGCGTGCATGTCTGGATATATTCTCTGTGAGGAGTGGATGCCCGCAGTCTATTATTTCGGTCGGCCAGGTAGATTGGTCAATTATATAAGTCCATTTGGGACTCTACAGTGTCTTCTTTGGTTTTTATGAAGTAGACTTCGCTTAATTTAATTTTGTGTTAATTTGTACGTGTTTGTTCCAACTGCAGATCAATTTTCGATCTTTCATTTTATTTACCGTATGTAGTCCTTGTTTACGCTTCTTACTGAATAAAGAAAAGGCTCGTTGTCTCTACATGAGGCAGATTAAGACCAAATTGGTGAGCCATGGCAAGGCATTTGCATAATTTATGAAAATTACGTTTTAAAAGAGTCACGGTGACATCATCATGAAGCTGATGTCAGGCTCTAATTTGGACATTATTTTTGGCAACATGGTGGCATTAAAAAGTCCTGTAATTGTTGCCATTGCCTGTGGAGTCTTGAGACCTTTATGCTTTTATTCTTTTGGAAGGGATTTTCTCATTAAGATTTTAATGTAGTCTTAGGGCGATTAATAATTTCACATTAGCAGATCCAATACTTAAAGCAAATATTATCTACATAATGATTTATTCCGAATAGAGGAAAACACAAATGAGTCTCTTTTTAATGGAAATTATTCTTTATATTTAAATTCCATAGTCGCGACTGCAATGCGTATTTCAGTGACTGTTTAGCCCTCACTACCAAGCTTTGGAATTCACTTCCGGCTCCAGTATTTCTGACAAAAATTTTCTTTCTTAAATAGACAGCCAATAACTTCCTAAGTGTTTAGGGACAACATTTATAGTTTTTTTTTTTGGTTTTTTTTTTCTTTTTTTTAGTGGGTGGGTGGGGGAGGGGGAGAGGGTCTGGGCTAGAGAAGGGCAGTAGACTGTCTGTTGCATTGTTCTTTACACTTTTTTTAAAATAACACAGGTTACTTGGTCTTAGCAACTGCAGTGAATCGCATAGTTATGTTTGTATAAGTAGCATTATTGCCATGCTAGGTCATTTTTATTTATGCTCCCGCAGAATACAGTTGTTGTGGTCTGCTGTATAGTGACACCAGCCTCACATTTTGAGAGCGGAGGAATATAGAAAATCATACAAGATTGTTCCTAAGAATATATAACTTAAATTGGGATTGGGCTTTTTACTTTTGATTTTTTCAGTGAAGTTCATATTCACCCTTCTTCCAGGTAGGCTATGGGATTAACACCTTATTTGAGGAGATTTAAAGATACAGATAAAAAGTTAAATAGGGTTTCTATTATTTTTTCTTTAAAGTAAACAATGCACTGTCCGTTCAGTTACCCTTAGCCTATATGTTTCAATGTTCTATGATCATGTATGTTTTTTTTTGCTATTTTTTTTTTTTTTTAGTGAAGGCTCTAGCAAGGGAAGTGCCTGTCTCTCTAAATCCTGGCTAAGCTTGCACGATAAAGGCTTCAGTGTGACTGTCATCAGAATAAAGAAAGAAGGACTCGACCGGTTTGCCGATCCTGTTGAAGTGTCCAAGTTGTGTGCACATCATGAGCAATTATGTTGGATGGCATCACTTAGTTCTCTCAAATAGAAGTTAAGATGTTAATTTTCACCTGCATACACAATTTTGTGCTCGAAAACAATACAAAACTGACATTTTAGTGTCTATTTTAAGCAGAATGTTTCTTGTGTATTATTGAAAAATATTGGTAAACATTTGTAATTATTTTCTCAAAACTACATGCAATGTGTTTTTACGTTATGTATGTAGGTAATTTCCGAACTTAAATTACATTACGTGCTTTTGAAATCTAAATTCTGGCTGAAATTATTAAGAAATAAATAAATAAAATTAGAATACGATCATTATGCTTTGCTCTCCACAACACTGATAAAAGGAAAGCATATGGGTAATAGCAATTAGCCATATTCACTCTAATTCTAGAAAATGTATCTTTCCTAGAGCTTCGTTTTGCGTTTCAACAATAGATGAAGATTTTTCGCAAACATTGTTATAACGAATATCGACCTGATGTGTAGCTTCATCAAATCTCTTATATGAATTTCGTATATATAATACGATGTATGAACTAACAGTGAAATGTGTATGCATGGCGACATTAACCTATAGAATGAGGTCTAGTTTTCAACCCAAAGAAGAAAAATGCGGAGAACTGAAAAGGAAACAGGCAAATGATGAAAAATCTTGATGAAAACAATGTCATCAATGAATGTTAGACAGACATTTTCATGAAAACTTAGATTTCCCAACACAAGATATAAATGGAAATGCCTCGGCAGAGTTTGTGCAATGTTGCTTTGTAATTATGAAAGCTTTTAAATTGCAAGCAATATGAACTGCAATTAAAGACTGTTTGGGAAGCACTCTCCTAGAAGGCACAGTTCATTTGGAAATGAATGTAATGGCCACAGGAATAAAATTCCCTAGAAAAGCAAAGCTGGTTCGTATTTCATATCGAATTTTCTTTGCAATGACGTATAATGACCTATTTTTAGTTTTCACTTGTGCGGAATTCGCTCATTCATCCAATCACACGAATGATGTTCGTGGGTATCAGTTATGCGCTATATAATTATGACAATGCAATCACGGTGATTTGATAGATTATTCCGTTGCCTAATATAACTGAATCAATATCTTTAATGAAAATTCCAAGAACTTTTCAGTAATCGAATTATTTTTAGATTATTTTGTAGACTAAGACTTATTTAATGTTCATAATGGGTAAAGGTAAGAACCGTTTCCTTAACCGGGTCTGACTATGACCAAGTTAATGAGGTTTAAGGAAAGTTTAGCTAACTAGGTTAACTCCTGTGACTGTAATTATCAACGTAAATTACATACCTATTTAATGCTTCGTATGGGCTTTTCATTCAGCCTGTTAACCGAAAGAATTATCTCTCACTCTCTCTCTCTCTCTCTCTCTCTCTCTCTCTCTCTCTCTCTCTCTCTCTCTCCGACTTGCTTTCATCTCTCATCAGTTAAAGGTACTTGACATCCAACTGTTTCATTCTGGGAAATGGAAGTGTCACATGTTATTGGTGAACTGTGAAAAGTAATTTGCATAATTTATGATAATTACATTTTAAAACAGTCACGGCGACTTTGCCATGAAGCTGATGTCAGGCTCTAATTTGGTCATTAATCCCAGCATCACAGTGGCATCCCAAACGCCCTGTAATTGTTGTCAAATTTGGATTCCATTTTATTTCTATTCTTTTGGAAAGATTTTCCCATTTGTGGATCATCGTGTGGTGTTCGTCATAAATCGCTTCTCAGTACTATCGCCGTTTTGACATTTTGGTAATGAATTACCAGGTTTCAGATAAACAGAGAGAGAGAGAGAGAGAGAGAGAGAGAGAGAGAGAGAGAGAGAGAGAGAGATTGTAACAAACTATGGCAATATGTTGCTTAAAATTCTAAAAAAAAAAAAAAAAAAACTTTTTAAGAGATCCATGTATTTATTTCTACATAACATCCGTTTTGAAATAATATGATTTACGGGGAGCGAGGCTGCTGTTTACGCAGAATTTTATAATGCTGTTATGGAGTTTTCGCTCCTGTCTGCTGAGAAGTCTGTATTTATAATCAAAGTTTATATGGGGCTAACGAGTCGCCTGCCTAACATCACGACCTCATATGCAGTTTCTCGCTGAAGGACAATGCACAGCTTACTGGGCTAGTGCTTGTTTTAATGCATGTCTAACAAGACTAAGAAGAAGAAGAAGAAAACACTGCTAATCGCATCAAATGGAAACTGAAAAAATATCTTTTGTGATTTTGCTTCTCTAAAGAAAATTCTCTGACAAGTCCAGAGGATCAAACTAGGCATCCGACTCCGTGAAAGGGCTCGTGCTGGCATAAGCCAGCTTCGTCTAATCCGACACACAAACTAAGCAAAAACTCGCTTAGAGTTTGGAAATAGTCTCCCAAACCATATCGTTGTTAAAAAGAAATATCCGGATAACTATAGCTGGTTATAATTGAGCTGTTTCTCGGAAATATCGCTTTGCTCGAGCGGTTCTGTATGAAAAGATATTTCGAAGCATTTCCTCAAATATATCTGATCAGCTGCACGAATTTCGAGTTTGAAATGATACAAGAGCAAATAATGCATCGAGTAGGAGTATTTATGTCCCCAATCTCAGATGATGTTTCAACCAAACTGATGAAATACTGACAATGAATACGAGACAGATAAAATGCAGGCAGACCAAAACAAAAAGATAAATAGTTGCATCAATAAATGCTATTTATAACATTTCGCGGAAACTCAGATTGCCTAATTAAGATAACAAGGTAAATGCCTCGGCGCAAATTGTGCAAATGGTGCTTTATAATTATCAATGCTTTTATATTGCAAGCAAAATGAATAGCAATTAAAGACTTTGTTTTGGATCCGCTTTTTCAGCCGTGCATTGTTCATTTAGAAATTAATATAATTGGTAATAACAATGAAATTTCGCATGAAAGGAAAATGCTTCGGAATTAGAAATTAAATTCGATTTTTTAATTGTGTATAATATCCAATTTGTCGAGTAGAGAGGCGAGATTCATTCAGTCGTCTAAAAATAAAGGGAATTATGGATTTCCTCGGCGTTAATTATTTCTGACTTGTTTAGACGATTAAAATGATGAGCATCTTGTAGCTTATTCTATTGTTGTATATGATTAGGTCAATACACACAATCAAAATAAAATGCATGCATGTATTTTAGGGTCCTTTTCTTCATCCTTTTTTTTTTTTTTTTGCATCAGTTTGCGTTTGCTTGTCACAGTTCATTTTCAGCTGATCTTTTTATACAGTGCGATAAATTGCAGAAACACAACTTTATAGCATATGATTTCCGTAATTAAGTGAAAATAATACTTTCATTAAATAAGCAAATATCTACAAACGAAATAAGACTATTTTTGAGAGAGAGAGAGAGAGAGAGAGAGAGAGAGAGAGAGAGAGAGAGAGAGAGAGAAATGCATTATATGTAACATACAGGTAGATATGGAAGACTGGCAAATCCTTTGTAATACTTGTGGAAAATTATGTATACAGCATATAATAATTTAGATCATTCATGAGAATAAGGAAATAAAAGGAATAAATTATACCAATCACGTCTGATTGTATTTTTACATAAATTTTGAACAACCATTTAGTACACGTGATGTCTTCAAGGACACCATTCTTACTAATGATATATTTAAAAAAAAGAATGGAGGTTTATATTTCTAAGAATATTTGCTACTTTCTTTCTATGAAAGCATTTACGAGTATATGAGATTGAAGCACAGCTGAAGGATTATTCGAATTCATGGATTATATGATTAGAATCACGTAATCTGCAATATTTAAGTCCCACTTCTGTATCCCCTCCGATAGGAGGTTGTAGGCCTTAACCACTTTTGGTACAATTATTCCAAAAGTAATGCGGTGGCTGTTCCTGCCTTAGTTCATTCTGGCGTCTCCTTGTTCTTAGCTACTGCAGAGCTCTGTGTGTATGGGTACTATTGGTCCTTGTTACTTATGCAGTCATTAGGCAAATTTGTTTTAGCTTGCTATACCGTGAGCCTTGCCTCACATTTTGAGAGTGGAAGAACATAACTAATTATACAAGATTTTTACTACGAATTTCAACATTATGTCCGTATTTATCCCTCTTTTCATGCGATGAAAGCAATTTTCATGGTGCTGGGTGGGTGTAAACACCTAATTTTTTATGACATATAAAAATAGATAGCAAACAGTAGATTAAAAATGAATACGTTTGCCAATTAAAGAAATCTTCTTAATGTGTTTTTCTTTACAGGAAACCTTTCATTGTCCATTCAGTTATGCCTCGCCTACTCTGTTTCGATAATCTTTGTACGTATATAGTTAGTTCCTCGTTGGACGAGTCGGTTACGCGCTCGACTACCGATCTCAGGTTCTAGGATCGATTCCCTGCTCTGCCAACAGTGAATCTGAGGAATTTACTCCTGGGGATAGAAACTAATTTCTCGATGTGGTTCGGATCTCACAATATGCTGTAGGTCCCTTTGCTAAGAAACCAATTGGTTCCTAGCCACGTAAAAATATCTAATCCTTCGGGGCAGCTCTAGGAGAGCTGTTAATCAGGTCATAGGTCTGGTAAAACTAAGAGATACTTAACTTATGCCTATACTTATAACCAAAATCTAGAGGCACAAGTACTTGCAACGGCCTATTCACTCAAAACCTGGCCCCATTGAAAATCATGGTCATGTCAGAAGCCATTTAGACATCAAAATTCAAAATAAAATCCTGTTTCAGGGAGAAACGATTTGTTTCAACATACCACGTGTATTTGTAAACTAATATTATGAATAGAGAAGAGATCTTTTGGAAGGTAGTTATCCGGGGATATTGGCATAAGGAGAAGATCTGTTCACCTGCAAACTTTTCCTTAGGGACAGAATGGGGTTATCTTGCATTGTAGGTACCTCGGTTCACCTTCAGGTAAGGTGTACAACCTATAAGCTGCTCTTCCCATAGTATAGCTCCACTGCCCTGTAAAAGACCATTTCATTAGAGCGTGATGAATCTTCTACTAAGAAAAAATTTAGTTAATAGTTGAGGGCAGATATAATTCCAAATTCGTCCTAGCAGAAGCCACAAAGTCAGATACTAAGCTCTAATGACGATTTTGCTACTGAAGGATGTGGATCTACCTGAATGAGTGAATAGGCCGTTGCAAGTACTTGTGCCTCTAGATTTTGGTTATCGTGAACGACAAAGGCTTCAGAGTGACGGTCGCTGGTTTGAAAGAGGGAGTTTACCAGCCAGCCAATCCCGTTGAGGTTTCTACTAAGTTGTGAGCATACTATGAGGAATTACGTTGGATGGCATCGCCCAATTATTTAATTTACGGGTTTCTCAAATAGAAGTTTCACGACGTTAAAAGATTTTTGAGTCATTTATTTATCAATTTGGATTTTGTAGAGGGAAGCGTCACATTGCCCCTGTAGCCTCAAACGCAATTGTGTTCTCGAAAATAACACAAAAGTTACTGCATTTTAGTGGTTGTTTTAATTTTAATGTTTTATTGTGTTTTATTAAGAACATTTGCTAACCATTTGTAACTCTTGTCCAAAAACGATAAATCAGGAATTTTTGTAATCTCTATTTCGGTAATTTCTGAAAGTAAATTATATTTGATGCTTTAGAAATCTAGATTATGGCTGAAATTATAGAAAATAAATATAAATCTGGAATATGATCGTTATGCTTAGATTTCAACAATATTGGTAAAAGCAAAACCCACGTGATTGCAATCAGCCATATACATTCTAGGTTCAGAAAATATATGTTACCTAAACATGGTTTCATATTTCAACAATATGTGAATATATTTCTGAAATATTATGACAATGAATATCGACCTGATTCGTAGCTTCATTATATCAGTTATATGAATTTCCTGTATAATACAATATACGAGCTAACAATGCAACGTATGTGCATGGTGAATTTATTTTATATTAACGAAGGAATATGGAGAAATGATGAGAAAACGGGCGAATGATGAAAAGCATTTTGAAAGCAATTTCATCAATGAATTTTAGACAGAAATTCTCAGGAAAACTCAGATTGCCCAAAACAGCATATAAATGGAAATGCCTGGGCAGAGTTTGTGCAATGTTGCATTATAATCATGAAAGCTTTTAAATTGCAAGCAATATGAATTGAAGTTTAAGGCATTGTTTTGGAAACGTTCTCTGACGGTGCATTGCTCATTTGGAAATTAATACAATGGTCACGGGAATAAAGTTTCTCAAAGAGAAAACTGCGTTGTATTTGTTATTACATTTTCCTTCCAGTGACGCACAATGTCATATTTTTAGTTGTCACATGTGCAGAATTCGCTCAGTCACCTGATACTCGTTAATATTAATACTCGTTGATATCAGCTATTCCCTATATTGTCATATCAATGCAACCAGGGCCTTTCGATAGATTGCTCCGTTGCCCAGTAAAACTGGGTCAGCATTAGAAAATGAAAATTCCCAGATAATTTTTTTGATATCATTTCTCTTCGCCTGATTTCGGGTCCATTTATACGCACCTTGTACAGTTCCTTTGCTTCTGACTTTTTTCCATGTTTTCATATACTTTCAGCACTTAACTTGAAATTCATATTAGTGAATAAAAGAATTAGTTTTCATATTTTCTATATACTTAGGTAAGACGACTTGACTAGTATTTCACATGAGGTAAAAGCACGAATCGTTTCCTTGACTGAGTCTGACTAGGACCAACCTCATGAAACGTTAGGAAAGGGAAGCATAATTAAATAGGTTGACTTCTGTGATCGCCATTATCCACGTTAATAACATTCCAGTTTATTCGTAAAGGTCAGGGGTGGCCAGACTTCTGGACTCCGAGATCTACCCTAAAGACTGAAACTCTTTTACGATCTACCATACTATACAATCACACATTATCACGTGAGAAAAATGAATTTCAAATAGCGCCGTAGTACGATAAAACATGAGTACCATTGCCTCACTATATTACATATATATACATATATCTTACACCCTTTATCAAAAACTACATAAATTGGAAACCCTTACCTGCTGTCAATGGTGCCCTCTGTCTGCAAACATGTCACTAGGCTATTAAGATCACGTAAATACAAAACTATACCATTTATTACCCAAAGCAAATGAATATAAAATAGAACAAAATGATTAATAAGTCATAGTGATAAAAACCCAAGTCTGCCAACAAAGAAAACTAGTAAGATATCATTCGACTCTCCTGGCTAAGACTTCACTCCCAAATTCAGAATGTCAATCGTTTCATTGTATTAGTTAGGATAGAGAATCCCGTCTCTAATATCATGGAATAGAACCCATCAGTAATAAAGAATGCATAAGATAATGTTGGATAAAAATATACACTTCACACATCACTCTTTTCAAAAGTAATATTAGGTAAAAGAATGTAATTCACACTTCTCTCTCTTTTCAAAAGCAACGGTTTTCTAAGTCCTACAAAATATGTGCCATACCTTTAAGATGGGGTTTTTCTCCCGACACCTGGCGTGTACCAAACCGACCTCTTTCTTCTCACAAAAGTAATGTGCCTCTCGCAAGTGCCTTGGTCGATTAGACCAGTAACATCGTACAAACGATTGTACATACTTGACACACCCCAAACTGCCTTGACAACAGGACGAGCAGTCTCCAGATTAAAATGCTTACGTATCAAATTTCTTCATTCATGAAGGCTGCCCCTACACCTCAATCTGTCTCCAAGCATGACATTATATGTAATTCACTAACATTACACACTTGTAAGGTCATATATATATATATATATATATATATATATATATATATATTATATATATATATATATATATATATATGTATACATATATATATAGTAAGACATAGGGTTTTTGATTAATAATATATTGTTCGTACGTTCTCTGTGACCTATGGAATGTGGAGGACAGGGCAGAGTAACGACCTGAGAATAGCTGATCAATGAGTTTCTAGGGGATGGCGTGAGATAAAAGTGCTTAGTTCAGGAAGTCAATGTACGACAGTTTATGAACTCTTCCCAAAGTGCCTTTGTGAAACTAGATGCAGCTAGAACCGCGAGGCGCTATCGAACTGTGTGTTCGTATGTGCGTGTGCGCCTCTTTCTGTTAAAAAGCGTTCATACCCAAGCCTATGGAGGGATTTTGACAGAGGGCTTCGATCATAGGCAAAGATGCCGTGGCATTCGCTGGGGGAGTTTTTTTGTGACATAGTGTTTAGTGTCCGGTTGGGAATGGGTAAGGAATGTTACCTTTACTTTAGCCAAAGGGGTGGCTTGTTTTGATATCTTGTAAGATGTTCATCTTATTAACTTTGTCTTTAAACTTGTGTGTTGTACTTACCGGGATGTGTTCTGTATCTTTGGCAGACGGTTCTGGATTTCGGGGGGGACAAAAGAGTTCCCAGGGAGAGGTGTGAACTTTTGGGTGACTTGACAATGAGTTGTTTTAAGTTAGTCTGTAAGACTGGATTACTTAGTTAATCGACTTAGTATTATTGTAAATAAACGTTTATGTTATGATGCAACTCTCTCATTTTCATTACCTGTTAGAATGGAGATTGAAAGAGGTGGAGAGAAGAGAGAGAGGAGAGAGAGAGAGATGGGTGATTGCCGGGAGAGAGAGAGAGAGAGAGCCTGTGTAGTATAATGGAGTTTATGGGGTCTGCCTTCCGTTTCGTGTCCACGCTTACCTTAAGAATACATGGAGGTTTTCCCCATGGTTATAGTGGTGGCAGACGGGTAAAGAGGGGATATGAAAGTTTTCTTGCTTTTCTATGCCTAGGAACGCCAATGTAGGGATGGTTGGCCAGTTAGAAAAAAGGGGTAGAGAAAATGTCCGTCCGTGAGATGGGGGGATGAGGAAAGAAAATTTCTATTAGGGTCATCAAATTTGCCCGCGTACCGTAGAGGTTCTTCAGGGTGGGAGTCGTGAGACAAGCAACTCAGTCTAGTTTCATGAGTGAGTGTTGCTAGGGGTCATCTCATCGGGTCGCGTTTGTATTGTGCCGACGAGATTTACGTATTGCTACGAAGAATTTCGAGTTCTTTTTCCCATTATGGAGTGGTGAGTGTTAAACTATTGTTTTGAAGGAGTGGGTTTTTGTTTTAAATATTTCAGGGTTATGGGATTGGTTTTTGAGGTCAAAACAATTTTTTCTTTCCCCATAGTGGCGTGTTTTCTTTATTTGCACGTGTTTGTAATAGACGTATGCATTCGTCTTTGTTTAAAACATAGGAGTGTATTTTTCTATGCATGTGAACTGTGCTTAGATAAGCATATTTGGCTTAGTGACACAGAGCGGCCACAATTTTACGGGCTCAGCATATTGCAAGGGGAGTATGGCCTGCCTCGGGGGATAGTAGCATGGGAGGTACCACTAGCCTCACTCGAGAGATAGTGCAGGGGAG
Source organism: Macrobrachium nipponense (assembly GCF_015104395.2). Lineage (NCBI taxonomy): Eukaryota > Metazoa > Arthropoda > Malacostraca > Decapoda > Palaemonidae > Macrobrachium > Macrobrachium nipponense. The sequence continues at coordinate 80,775,348 of NC_061087.1, forward strand.
GGTATTGCGAGATGGGGGATACTACTGGTATGCCTCGGGCTGTTCTGCCCGCTCGACTGAGGGGTTGTTCTCAGGGGGGGGAAAGAAAAATTTTTTTTTTGTTTTTTTTTCTCAGTGTGGGTGAACTCCCCCTTTTCCTTTTATTTTCTTAGTGTTGGAGATGGATTTGGCCTTGACATTGAATGCTAAGATGTCAGCTGATTGATTAGTTGATGAAGTGAAATGCCCGTAGAGTCTTTTTTTTTAGAAAAGATATTTTTTTTTTCTCTCTTGGATGAAGAGAAAAGGAAATAAAAAGAGATTTTTCTTTTCCGAAAATGAGGGGAAAAGTAGTTAACATGCACGGGATGTGTTATATGTTTCTTTGTGCCTTGAAAGATACAAATATGAGGGGGATACATAGATTATTTTTTTTATTGTGTTGGAGAAATTATTTTGAAATGCCGATGATTGGTGTTGTATCTGTGTTGTGTGGCAATGGTATTATGTCATGGTGTTGCATGCTGGAGAAATTGTATGTCATAGGATTCAGCAATACTGTTGTATGCTATTTGAATTTCACCCTTACTTGAGAATTATTGCTATGGAGAGTTATTATTATTATTATTATTATTAATTATTATACTTGAGATGTGTCACGGGAGGTTTGCCTAAGTATAATTATCATTACGGGAGAATTGTTTTGCGAGAGATTTGAGATATTTCATGGGAGATTATTTAATAATTATTACAGATAATTATTCAAGGAGAATTATTACAATGAATTAATGGGAGAAGTCTTGTGTTAATTATTTGTTGAGTTTTTGTAACTTTGGAGAATATTTCAGTGATTCACGGGGATGAGTTTTGCTGAATCTTGATGAATCTGACTGAATCTTGGTGAATTTGAATGTGGGATTTTTGCTGAATTTTGTGCTGAATTTTTGGAGAATGGACAAGCATTAACATTGGTGATAATTTTTGTACTGATACTGATGATTTTGATGATAGCAATTTTTTTTTGGTGATTTTGTGATAATGATATTTCTGATACTGATTTTTTTTATACTAATACGTGGGTGCCGTAATGCTGTCAAGAGAGGTGAAATCTTTTGTGAATTTGGGAGGAACTAACAACACATTGTTTTAGTTTTTTTTTTCTTTTTTTATGAGTTCAGCAGATAATTGCTTGACATCTGGTGAGTTACGGGAGATAGTTAATGGTGCCGTCGATTTTTCTTTTCTCCTTTTTTTGGAAATTAGCCATAGCTGACACAAGTTTTTTTTACCAAGGGTGAATTTGAATTTATTTTTTTCTCTCCAGCTAGTGTGAATATTATCTCAGTTCATGACTTAGAGTCATTGTTCGGGAACGTGTTCGTGTTTTTGCTATTTGATGCTATAGAGTAATATGGGGAGAATTTTTTGCACGTTTTGATTGCATACGTAATGGCACTACATTTTTTTCTCTGGATATTTGTGTTCCAGAAATTGTGAGTTTTCTTGCACAATACCTTAGTTGTATTTGTGACAACTTTGTGAGAGATAGGAAACTTGGTTAAGTTTTCTAATGGCTTATGTCGTAGTGCATATGGGGAAGTCTTTGCTAAGACACTGTGAGTTTGGAATTCTGTTATAATGACTTGTGGCACATTGGTGGTTTTTTCTAGAATTTTCTAGACAGTTTTATTTGCCGAGTTTTGCCTTTTTAGCAGTTTATGCTAAATGGAGTGAGTTTTTATAGTTTTTACTATAACATTGAGTTATTCTCTGGAGAATTGGAGTTAGAATTAGATATAATTGAGATATATTATTTTGGGGAGGTAATTGAAGGTATATTATTATTTTGGAGTTATATTTGAGATAATAATATGGGAGATATATTTTTGGCCATTTTTGATATTTGCCAATAGTGGTATGAGCTATGTTTAGTTCAATTATTTTGCAGCCATCTTTGTTGCAAATGGAGACACATATTTGGAGATTATGGGGCAATATTTGTGAGTATGTGAGTTAGTTGCCTTGAGTGCACATTTTTTGGAGATATATTTTTTGGAGCCTTGTTTTGTTCCACATGGAGTTATTGGGGAAATAGAGGTAAATATTTTGTATTTGCCGAAATAGAGGTGATTATTCTCTATTCCTGGAGTGGTGTCTTTTTTTTTACTGACATGTGGCTATTGAAGAAATAAGAGAATAATATAAGGGGGTTGGTTATTAACCAAATGGAGGAAATATTTTTATAACCGGAGTGGTGTTATTATTGATATGATGTCTCATAATGGAGTTGGAATTAATCTTGGGCGGGTGACTCTCTTTTTTTTTTGTGGTTATGGGAGTTTTTTTGAGCAAAGAGAAGATTTCTGAGGTTCTTTTTTTTTATTTCGTGTCTATTTAGAGGCGAATGGCATTACTGCATTACGAGTTATTTGGAGATGTGTGTGCATTTTTTATGTTCACAAGTGTGTTATTCTTGGAGAAATATAATTTGAGGAAAAGTCATGTTGAGAGAATGAGTCTTCGAGACAAATTTTTGAACACATTAGTCATATCCTGGAGTTAATTCTGTGAAATGTGTCAGTTAGATCTTTTTTCTTGAGAATCATGAGTTTCCAAACTTATGTGTCTGACTGGACAATTTTTGTGCTGTTGTTAGAGCATACGTCCGCAGGCGATTTTTCTGCTGACAGGCGATGTGATGAGCCGTGTGCTGAGCGTGTGCTGATTCTTTTCCTCTGATGGTGACAGATCAGAATTTTTGCAATATCTGGAAATGTGGCTATAGCATTTCACGAAAGCGCATGTGTGAGAGTTTGCTTTCTGGCAAATTCCATAACTTTACATGGAGCACTTTTTGGGGAAAACGCGGGAGTTATACATATTATACATGTATTATGTATTTTGTGATTGGGGAAATCTACTTGTGATTATTTTTTTTTTATTATTGTTTTTCTTCCTTTTCCTATGAGAGATATGATTTGGGGATTGAGCTTAAGTAGCATTTCTTTTTTGGACGGGAGATTTGATTTTACCGGGAGATGTGATTTTTTTGGGGGGTTGCTGTTTACGTAAATGGGAGTTTGACATTAAGTCTCATTGTGATTAATTATTGAGCAGTAAAGGGGGTTTTTGCTGTTAAAAGTTGGAGATTTTTGCTGATTTTGTGGGTTGTCAGAACTTAAGAGAAAATTTTTTGGGTCTGGGTGTTACGTGATTCTTTTCTTTCTTGGGCTTGTTACGAATTTTTTCTTTTTTTTCTTGTGAGCACATTCGAGTTCGAAATGTGAGTGCAGAATTCCGTGGAGTTGCTGTGATTTCTGAGTTGTGTGTGTGCTGATGTGCGAGTTTGGAGAATTGAGTTGGAGAACTTGATGTTTCTTTTTCTTAGAGAGTTGTGATAATGACCTATCATTTTAGTAGTCATATTTCAGGGAGTTAATTGGGAGACGTTCAGTTAGTATTTCTGACCTTTTGAGATCGTTGTTTGATAGAGGTAGTATGTTTGGGTTAATTTTCTTAGATTGACCAGTGACCTGACTGACATACTAACGCCCAAAAGTCGTTCCCCGACACCAGCAAGACGTCCACCAGCCGTGAAGAGAGGTTGCTGCCATGTTGTCCAGGGTGATTACAAGTATTTCCATGATGGGTGTTCGAGAGAATTCTACAGCGTGTTTTTTGGGGATCTACAAGAAGCCGTGAGAGTCTTCTACGATGAGGGAGGCATTCCGTCTTCCTACAGTTGCTACAGCCTGCTATAGCCTGTTGCTGTCTGTGCAGCTACTTGCAGACAAGCGAAGAGGGATATTCAAGAATCCTAATGCAGAAAATATGAGAGAAAATGCGTTTTGTGTTATTGGGAGATTAAAGCGTGATAAGACTTTATTTTATAATGCCAGAGACGTGCAGTTTTACTTATTTTATTTTAAGCCGGCCAATGTTTTGTATTATATAAGCAATTTTGCTAGGCGGGGGCTAGCATATAGGTGCGAGGCCGAGCAATCTGTAAGACATAGGGTTTTGATTAATAATATATTGTTCGTACGTTCTCTGTGACCTATGGAATGTGGAGGACAGGGCAGAGTAACGACCTGAGAATAGCTGATCAATGAGTTTCTAGGGGATGGCGTGAGATAAAAGTGCTTAGTTCAGGAAGTCAATGTACGACAGTTTATGAACTCTTCCCAAAGTGCCTTTGTGAAACTAGATGCAGCTAGAACCGCGAGGCGCTATCGAACTGTGTGTTCGTATGTGCGTGTGCGCCTCTTTCTGTTAAAAGCGTTCATACCCAAGCCTATGGGAGGGATTTTGACAGAGGGCTTCGAGTCATAGGCAAAGATGCCGTGGCATTCGCTGGGGGAGTTTTTTGTGACATAGTGTTTAGTGTCTGGTTGGGAATGGGTAAGTGTTACCTTTACTTTAGCCAAAGGGGTGGCTTGTTTGATATCTTGTAAGATGTTCCATCTTATTAACTTTGTCTTTAAACTTGTGTGTGTACTTACCGGGATGTGTTCTGTATCTTTGGCAGACGGTTCTGGATTTCGGGGGGGACAAAAGAGTTCCCAGGGAGAGGTGTGAACTTTTGGGTGACTTGACAATGAGTTGTTTTAAGTTAGTCTGTAAGACTGGATTACTTAGTTAATCGACTTAGTTATTATTGTAAATAAACGTTATGTTATGATGCAACTCTCTCATTTTCATTACCTGTTAGAATGGAGAGAAAGAGGTGAGAGAGAGAGAGAGAGAGAGAGAGATGGGGTGATTGCCGGGAGAGAGAGAGAGAGAGCCTGTGTGTATAATGGAGTTATGGGGTCTGCCTTCCGTTTCGTGTCCACGCTTACCTTATGAATGACTGGAGGGATAATCCCCCCATGTTTATATATATATACATATATTATATATATATATATATATATATATATATATATATATATAATATATGTAATGTATATATATATATATATATATATATATATATATATATATATATATATATATATTATATATATAATATATATATATATATAGTATGCATGTATGTATATATATATATATATATATATATATATATATATATATATATATATATATATATATATATATACTATATATACGTATATATATATATATATACATTTATATATCATACCACATATATATTTATATATATATATATATTATATATTCTATATATATATATATAATATATATATATATATCTATATAATATATATATATATGTACATTGAGCTACAAATGTCCTTTAATATCTAATTCGCTCTACCACAGAATTAATAATATTTTCATATATGTTTAGCCGTAAGGAGATTTTATTTAGTCATAAGAGATTTGACGGCTCCCGGCGCGAACCATCGAAACAAAACAAATCCAGGACGATGGTTCGCGTCCGGGAGCCGCAAATCTCTTATCGACTAAAAAAATTCCCCTTCGGTTAAACATTTATGAAAATGTATTAATTCCGAGGTAGAGCGAATTAGATATTAAAGGACATTTGTAGCTCGATGTATGTATATGAATCACGTTAATGTGATATGATGTTATATATATATATATATATATATATATATATATATATATATATATATATATATATATATATATATATATATGCATGTGTTTTTGTTTGTTTATATAGGATTGATTTGGAACGGCGATCGACTGTTTAGCCACCTCTGGTTTAGACTATTAACCTAAAGAATATCTCTCTCTCTCTCTCTCTCTCTCTCTCTCTCTCTCTCTCTCTCTCTCTCTCTCTACTCCCCGACCTTCCTTTGTTCCCTCTTCAGTTAAGGCACCTGACATCCAGCCGTTTCATTCTGGGATATGGAAGAGTTACATGTTATTGGTGAACTGTGAAAAGTAATTTGCATAATTTATGATAATCACATTTTAAAACAGTCACTGCGACTTTGCCATGAAGGTGATGTCAGGTTCTAATCTGGTCATTAATCTCAGCATCACAGCGGCATCCCAAAGGCCCTGTAATTGTTGTCAAATTTGGATTCCCTTTTATTTCTATTCTTTTGGAAAGATTTTCCCATATGTGGATCATCGTGTGATGTTCGTCATAAATCGTTTCTCAGTACTATCGCCGTTTTGACATTTTGATAATGAAGTTAACAAGTTTCAGGTAACAGCTCCCCTCCCCACTATAAAATAAGAGAGAGAGAGAGAGAGAGAGAGAGAGAGAGAGAGAGAGAGAGAGAAACAAAAGCGATGTGTTGCTCAAAATTTCATACAAAATTCAATGTTGTAGGAACCATTGTCTCCATATTTTAGAAATACTATCACGTCGGTAGTGCAAAATCGTAAGCTACAAGATGTTTTAAAATGTAGTTATATAGTTTCTCAGTCTCTCTGATGCAGTCTAAATCTTTAACGAAAATGTTTTGTGGCGTTCACCAACTATGAGATTCAGGGCTTCTGTAACACGGTTTTTTGGCAATAACTTTTTATCTATGCATTTCATAGGTATAACGCTTATTCAGAATACACATTATATCTACAAATAAATTTTGACTGTATTCTGCATTACGTAGGTTGAATAAATTTGGTACTTATAATGTAAAAATGACTTTTTTTGAAGACGGGCCAACTTACTCAGAGATAAGGTTTCGAACGCACTCGTTACGTAACTTATGACAACATTTCTTCCCTCTTTGTCGATGGATGATTGGCTATACGTAACGAAGGCTATACCTCTGGCAACAATGACAAAAATTTAAATACAAGCAAAGCAGTACACCTTTATGAACTTTGAATCCCCTCCACTGATAATTGTCATAATGAACAAACCAACAAAATATGTTAATAAATACAAAAACACTTCGATTAATAGTCTAACTCTGAAAATAAGTGTCCTACGAAATTATAATCTACTTTATAGGTCACAATCAGATTGACAAGATGTAGGGAATAGTTGGTAATTTTCAAAGACATAGTAGACAAGCTTGATTTGATAACTGCTGTATCCTATGTCAAGCAATTTTTATTTATCGGCTATCTACCTATTTACTAAAAAAAAAAAAAAAAAAAAAAAAAAAAAAAAAAAAAAAAAAAAAAAAAAAAAAAAAAAAAAAAAAAAAAAAAAAAAAAAAAAAAAAAATAGCCGGTACCGTATTTTGGCATTGAACCTTCACCAATAATTATCGTCAGAATGATGTCTTCATGAGGCTCCACCAACTTTGGCCTCGTCATAATTCAGGATAACAATGAAGGCTATCATGGACATTGTTGTATTAGAAAATCAAACTTCTGGCTATAAAAACTCATTTCTCGAGTAACTGTAAAAAGTGCTAAATGATGCTCAGGGATCCCAGCAGTTGGCCTAAACGTTTAATTCATGTATATTGCTGCTATTACTAATTTTGCGGCACTACTGCTACAGTAGTATTACTACGCTAGCATAGATACCCCACTCACATCTATGTATCGTTCCGCCATTCATAAAGTCTTTATATCCAACATGGTCGTACAGACTAAAGAAGAAGAAAAAAATTATATCGGATGATCCGTTGGTCTGCTGGAGATTTTAGCACATATAAGCTTGTATTTACTTCTTTGGTATAATCTTATTTTAACAAAAAATAGTTATATAAAGACTGTTTACATACAATCTCTCTCTTTCTCTCTCTCTCTTAGTGGCATAGTGAATAGTTAATGGAAATGTTCAAAATCTTGAATGACATTACAAGTATTATAATCACGTTACGCTAAATACAAATCAGACCATAAACATTGGATTTAAACCAGAAACTGAATAATTACCTATTCAGGCTATAGTAAGTATGGCCACGGGCTTTCTCTTGACTGTATAAAGTTGCAAGTCGTAAGATAAATGCAGCTTTGCAACCACGGGGACAATTCCAAATCCTGTTAGCCATTCTTGACTACTATGGGTTTCAAAGCCGATGGAATAAGGTGAATGGGTTTCTGTCTGGTGGATGGGCGGGGCAACATTTCGTAAAACAATGTTTACCTTGCTTACGTAATGAATGTTTTTCGACTCTTGGCTCGCAATCATTGACCATGGCGTCGACTAGATCATTTTTACTCTATAAAAATTAAAACTATCGGGTTTAGGTTATTGATAATGCTGAGAAAATTTGTGTGTTGTTGAAAAATATACATATGTCAACTTTCAGCTACATCCGATGCTTTGATAAGGAGCAAAATCCAAAAAACCGTGTTACAGAGGCCCTGAATTTCATAGTAGGTGCCTGCCTGACATCGCGACCTCATATGCTTTCCTGGTTGAAAGATAATGCACAGCTTGCTTTATTTGTGCTTGTTTTTTGTTCATTTGTAACAAGACTATGAAAAAAACCATTGATGATCTTATATGGAAAATGGAAATCATATATTCTACTTTTTTGTTAGCTTCCCCAGAGTTAATTCTCTGATAAGTCCAGAGCGCCACACTAGGCCACCCACACCATGTTACACCTTACGGAAATTTTGTAATAAGAAAATCAATTTGTACATGACAGCATTATCTCATAAGATCTCTTTGTTGGAAAGCAATACCAATGTGACTATAACTGGTCCTATTTACGCTGCTCCTAGGATATAGTACTTTGCTCTAGCGTTGATGTACGTGAAAATAATCAAGAATATTCCGAAAAATGTCTTCAAACGAGTATCTCTTGCCTCAAAAGCATTATCTAATCAACTATACGAATCTCGTGCATGAAATGATGCAAGGGCAAACAATGCATCGAATGGAAGTATTTATGTCTCCAATCTCAGATGATGTTACAGCGGAAATGATAAAATACAGAAAATGAATACGAAACTGATAAAATTCAGATAGAAAAAAATATTTCATCAAATAACTGTTATTTTTAACATGGAAACTCAGATTACCTAAGCAGAATAAAAAGGGAAATGCCTCAGCGCAATTTGTGCGAATGGTGCTTTATAATTATCAAAGCTTTTATATTGCAAGCAAAATGAATAGTAATTAAAGACTTTGTTTTGGATCCGCTTTTTCACCCGTGCATTGTTCATTTAGAAATTAATATAATTGGTAATAACAATGAAATTTCGCATAAAAGGAAAATGCTTCGGTATTAGAGATTAAATTCGATTTTTTAATTGCGTATAATATCCAATTTGTTGACTCGATAGAAGCGGAATTCTGTCAGTCGTCTAAAAATAAAGGGAACTATTGATTTCCGTAGCGTTAATTATTTCCGACTTGATTAGACGATTAAAATGATGAGCTTTCCGTAGCTTATTCAATTGTCCAATATGATTATGCCAATACAAACAGTGAAATCCAGTTCATGCTTTTGTATATTCGTCCTTATCTTCTTCTGGTTTATTTTTGCATAAGTTTACATTCGCTTGTTACCATTTATTTCACCTGGTATTATCTGGTATAATTTTCGCATACCAAGAGTAGGATGACCTGGAGTGATACACAAAGCTATAGCAGTTCATCACAATCGTTCAGTATAAACAAGACTTCTCTTAAATAAGCATATCTAAACAAAGCGAGATATAGTGAATAAAACTATTTTTATAAGAGAGAGAGAGAGAGAGAGAGAGAGAAGAGAGAGAGAGAGAGAGAGAGAGAGAGAAAGAGAGAGAGAGAGAGAGTCTATAAAGATATGATCAAATGAAGATAATTCATCAGTAGGTTGCATAAAGCACACAATTTATGTTGGTATATAGAGGGCTTCTCAGGAATGCGTCATAGAAACAATCATCTTGTTATGTAATGATTTAAATATTCAAGAGGGTACAGGAATAAGAGAAAGGCATCAAGCCATGTAAATTTAATTGCTTCTTACATACATCAGGTGGAAATTTAGTACTCGTGATATCTTTGCAGTGGTACAATCATCGAAGAATGTAAGTTTATATTCTTAAGAATTTTTGTTGTCTCCTTGCCATGCTTGTAACCGAGATGATATAAGACTGAAACTCAATTAAAAATATCTATGGACATCAGATTATAGTTGTCAAGACTTATTATAATTTGCATTATTTACGTTGAAGTTCTAATCCATTCCAAATTATTACTTGTTACTTCTTACAGTCAATCACTGCTCCGAAAGATAAATCCCTTAGCTGTCTATTTAGCTGTCGTCCACGATTACGTTTAGTCAGTTTATTTTTTTTATTTATTTTTTTTATTCAATAAAGGAAAAAGTTTTAACGAACATTAAACTTTCTAATTTCTATTCTATTAACCCGGAAAAGACAAAATCACAATGGTATCTCACCTAAATGATTTGCGTATATTTATTTTCCTCAGCATCATCAGATTCACCACCAATTCCACATCAAAATCTAGCTACGAAAAGAGGAAGAAAAGAAAAAGGAATGTTTGTTGGTGAAAGGCTAAAGAGAAGGAAACGTCCCAAGGAACTTTGAAAAGAAGCAGTGAAACATCACGAAACATCAAGGATGCCTCTGAGTTGGATGTAAAACACGAAGCCGAGAGAATGTACAGAGAGCAGGACCCTTTTTTGCATAGCGATGACCTGAGTTATACTGTCTCAAGGAAGCATCTACAACGAAAGGCTCGTTTTGTTGGCCGAAGTTACGATTACACGAGGTCATTACTGGTGCTGTCTCCTACCTTTACAACTTCTGCGTGGTTAAACTGGTTTACATGGTTCATTATTTGAGCCGTTTCTCTTTGTGCGCAGTTTTTGTGATTCGTAGTATCCACTCTGTTGTTTTTTTTTTTCATTTTTTTTTCTTTAGAATTTCGAGCAGAAAAAATTAACAATTACAACTTATGAACATAGCTGCTTCTTAACCTTTCGGGTTATAGTGCATTTATTGTTTATGTTAAATAGCTTAGTCGCAGGATATTAATATGAGCATTATATTTTTAAAATTGTAGTTTTCGTGAACGGTCAGAAGTCATGTTAGGAAAATCCCCAGGTATGAGGCTCATACAGTCAGTCAGTGTTCAGTTACACAAGCCAGAATACGTACACACGCTCACTGTAAACAGCATAGAAATTCAGTGCGCATCAAGAAGGTATCCAGAGTGGCCCTCCGTTGAACGGGTATCGAACTTGAATCCTCATGCTAGTGAGGGAAGTGTGCTACCACTTTCACCACAATAGAAACTTGGAGAGTAATGTCACTGTATACCATTACTATAGAATGTACTCAGAAATTACATTAAATCATTTGATGTTTAATGTTTGTATTCAGGAATAAATATATTTATTGACATCAGTAAGTTTGTTCCCTTGGGTTCTAACATTTTCGATGCAGTAACCGGTCACTTTTTTGTTTAGTTAATTGGTTACAGCAAATTTCTTGCCGAGGGAAAGTTATACCCGAAAACTGGCGAACTTTTAATAGACGAAAGCAAAAACCAAAACCTTTTTGGTCATTACATCAGCCTCTATATAAAAAGCTTGTTTCATATCTACATTCGAAATCATTCTGCATTTTCATATCACACAATACTGAGAAATGACTCTAAAATTAATTAAGGAAAATAATCTTTACGCTAAAAATGTTGTGTAGTTATCATATAAAATTGATATAATTTCGGTACGATTATATGGACAAACAAAAATAATGGCAGAAAAAACCTTCAAAAGCGAGACCCTAGTCACAGCCATAGGACACTGTGTAGGAGAGTTTCTAATATCTTTATTATTATTATTATTATTATTATTATTATCATTATTATTATTATTATTATTATTATTATTATTATTATTATTATTATTATTATTATTATTATTATTATTATTATTCGTGAGATGAACCCTGTTCGCATGGAAAAAGCCTACATGGACACTGACCTGAAATTCAAACTTCTAAGGAATACGGTGTTCATGAGAAAGAAGTAATTGAGCGTAAAGGAAATGCAGAAAAAAGAGAAAAGAAAATAATTTAACAAAGTAATAAACAAACTGATAAAGATCTAAGTAAATTATCAATATGCAAGAAGAGTTCAATACCGAATTCAATATACGTTAGGAATAAGTTGCCCAAGAGTAGTCAAAGTCGGCTATCAATCTTTTTTTTATAAGATAAAGGCCCAGGTTCGAATCCTGGCCGGGAGCGAGGGTCTTACCAGATATGACTTTCCCTTTAGGTGGAGGTTATTCCTAAGGTAAAGTGAATTAAGTATTAAACGCGTTTAAGTAACAACAATTTACTTAAGCCAAGTGTTACAAGCTTGCCATTCAAATATCGTTGTAGTGATGGGGTGATACAGATTATAAATAGAAATATAATATATATATATATATATATATATAATATATATATATATATATATATATATATATATAGTATTATACATATATTACACTATATATATATATATATATATACACATATATATATATATATCTTATATTTATATTTATAATCTGGTATCACCCCATCACTACACGATATTTTGAATGGCAAGCTTGTAACACTTCGCTTAAGTAAATTGTTGTATATATATATATATATATATATGATATATATATATATATATATATATATATAGTATAGATATATATATATATATATATATATATGATATCTATATATATATATGATCCTTTTCCTTTCATATATATATATATATATATATATATATATATATATATATATATATATATGATCCTTTTCCTTTCTCCAGCTATTTTCTTAGTGGCATAATCCACGCACTTTCCAATAAGGTTATTTGAATATTTCATGCGGCTCCTTCATGCAAGATGCAGCAATCCCTCTCATCACAAATTCCTCCACAGTAATGGCTGCTAGCTGATCCGAGCTCAGACCGATGCGATACTTAACACTTAATCTCTTTATCTCTCCGGCGCTTACCGATCCTCTCCATGCAGCCATTTCTGTCCCCACCCTTTCTTTGATGGCTGTTATCCAGGACCCCTAATTCTATCCGGCCTCCCCCCTTAGACTAAATCACTCTTTCCTTCCATGCTTTCTCTAATCTGCAAGATTAACAATGGGTGTATATGCAAACACCCCCCATTCCCCCTCGCCCCAAAACACACTCATACATGCATACATACATAAAGATAATAAATAAATAAATAAATAATTAGGAATGCATATAGTATATATATATATATATATATATATATATATATATATATATATATATTATATATATATATATATATATATATATGTATATATATATATATTATATATATATCTATATATATATATATATATATATATATATATATATATATATATATATATATTCGGCTTGCGGGCTGTATATACTATAACCTCGGCAGTAATCAGAAAGCCTTGCAAATGGTCCCTCTTGTGAGATAACAGGGTCTCTGAGACGTAATAGAGCCGTAGGCAGCAAGAGAAAGTACTTGCGTCTTAATTATGAGGATTTGGGGAAGTCTCGCTGTGGCTGAAAGGGGGGAAGGTGAGAGGGAGGGGGAGAGGAAAGGGAGAGGATTTGAGAGGGTGCTTATCTGAATTCAGTATCATTTTAGAGAATACTCCGACGGGTGATTGAGGAGGATTCGCTCGCACCTCAGTTTCAACATAAATTTGATTTTGTTGAAAATGAAATGTTTTTATGTATTCCTTTAATTGGTGCTTTATATGAAAAGAAGATATTTTTTAAAAAAGAACCGTAATATTTGTAACTCCTTGCAATTATGACATGCATTTTTTTTATCCCTTGCCGTTTCTTCACTTTTGATTCACGGTAATTATCCTCCTCAGGATCTCTCTCTCTCTCTCTCTCATCTCTCTCTCCTCTCTCTCTCTCTGTCTTTATATATATATATATATAATATATATATATATATATATATATATATATATATATATATATATAGTGTGTGTGTGTGTGTGTGTGTGTGTGTGTGTGAGTTTTATCTTTCTATATATCTTCTCTACTGTCCCTTTCAACATCCATTTCCAAGTAATTAACACTACGTCGTCTTATCTGTATGATTAGAATCTTCATGGCTACCCTATCCGTTAGTCAGGATAACTTAGTCGCCATCATTACTGCCATTTGAGGCATATTCCCCTCCATCATCACTGTTAGTAAGAACATCAACATTACTGTCATTACTACCGTATGGGACTCTATGACGAGCAACATTTCTATTAGTTGGGAGTCTATCACCACAACTATCACTAACAGGAGGGACACGCTATCACATTCATCATCACTACCATATGAGACATTATTACACCATCGTCAAAACCACTTGGCACACCAATGTCACCATTAGAAGGAAAGCATCTTATGAATAATCTCTGTCAGTTGGGATACTGTTCCTGCCATCACCACCGTCATCGATAACCAGTTGGAACACCCTGCCTCATCATCACCACTACTAATTGGTGCACCATTTCCAGATGGGACACCTTTACCATCATTAATTGGTACACCATTGTAAACACCATCACATCCAGTTGAAACACCATCACAACCATCATCATCACCAACAGTCACCATTTCCATCTTATGCTCCGTCATAGTGTCAACAGGGGCACCATCAAAGCCATCATTAACTTCATTAACTTATTGAGACACCATATAACTGGCTTTTGGGACACTATCGACGCAGTCAACTGAGACACCATCACCGCCATTCATACTGTAATTGAGACAAATGTCACAAAAATTAACAATGTAAGTATGTGTATCACCATTATCACTACCTATTTAGACTCCACCAATTATCAGGATAAAAAATATTTAGCTGACATAAAGATTCATTATTTAAGTTTACATTTAATAAAGATTTTTTACCGTTCATGTAAGCTGGGAGAATGAAATTATTTTGGTTAGTTTCATCTCTCTTCCAATGCCTGAGCTGTATAGAAATAGTCATTCTTATTTATTGTACTTGACTTTTTCGCAAATAATTTTTATTTTCCAGTCAGCACTTCAGTTATATTTTCACACAACATTATGAACCAGTCAGAAGAACTTTGGCATTTCAAAAAAAAATTATTATTGGAATATTTTATATAGAATGCAAACGGAAGTAATTATAAAGCAAATTGACACTAATAGCATTCATTGCCATAATGAAACTCCCTATATGATGTAGGCTGAGGTTGGTAATGAAGCTGGAAGTGTTGGCGCCCCCAACGTTAGCTAAGTTGGTCTGGTGGTTTTCCAACTGATGATAATGATGATAGTGATGGTTTCTCAGCTAGCAAGGATTATGGTGGCAATAGTATCTCAGATGTCTCCGTTGACAGTCATAATGGTAGTGATTTCTATGTTTATGGTGGTAGTGGTGCTGTTGCCACAAATGGTAGTGATAGTGGTGATAGCTGTACACCATTCTTACCATCCACGCTACCAGCTAAGACACCATCACATATCTTCACTACCGATTAAACCGTCGTCCACTGGTACCTTGGTGGAATAGTAAATGTGCCTTGAGTAGGAAAATTGCAAGAGCCAGTTACAAGCGATATCGAAGGCGTCCTGTCTTAGTTAATAGAATAATATACAAGAGAAACCTCGCCAAACAAAAGCAAGTCTTTAAAGAAGCAAGGAGGGAATCCTTCATCAAGTACATATCAGAGTTAAAGTATAACTCGCCACTTTCTCTGGTTTGGGATAGAATCCGTAAATTACTAGGGAAATTTTCCCCTGCTCCTTTACCTATTTTGAAAATCAACTTGGTAGTTATATCGGATGCAAGAGAGGTGGCAGAGGCCTTTGCTCGGCACTTTTCAAGCATTTCAAGCCCCAGTCACTACTCCCCTGAATTTCGCAATATTAGAAACATGACTATGTTTAATCCGCCTGTTTGTTCAAAATTCTGAGGCATAACCTTCCATTTAGTATTGTCGAATTCGAATATGCCTTATCTTTGTCCTCTCCAACATCACCTGGAGAAGATGATATTATTTATGCAATGATTTCTCACTTACTCTGGGAGTCAAAAAAATTCTTTGTCGATGTTTTAAACGAAATTCTGGTGCTCAGGGACTTCATATAAGTTGTGGAAAAACTCTGTTATAGTTCCTTTTTTAAAAGGACCCTAGTCATCCCAAAAGTTATAGGCCTATTGCTCTTACCAGCTGTGTCTTCAAGATTTATGAACGAATGGTGAATTTTCGTCTGATATGGTTATTAGAAACAAAGAACCTGTTGTCGAAGAGGCAATTTGGCTTTCGCAAGAATAGAAGTACATTGGATCCCTTATTATGTCTCACACGTGAGATTCAGAATGCTTTTGCAGTCCAAAATCAAACAATTGCCGTGTTCTTTGATCTGGAAAAAGCATTTGATACTACTTGGAGGGTTGGTATTTTAATGCAGCTGGTTGAATGGCGTATTGGTGGCAATATGTTTAATTTTGCCAAAGACTTCCTGTCTGACCGGTACCTTAAAGTTAGAATTGGCTCTACCTTCTCATCAGAGTATCTTCAGGAAGAAGGCATTCCACAAGGGAGTGTGCTTAGTCCAACCTTTTTTAATATTGCCATTAATGGTTTACTTGAACATCTCCCTGTTGGAGTAACTGGTCAAGCATTCGCGGATGATATTGTTATCGTCTGTAGTAGAGCTACTGCAGTTGAAGCTTGTACTAAAATTCAGTTTGCAATTAATGCTGCTACTTCCTGGGCTAATAGTAAAGGTTTCAAATTTTCTGCAGAAAAAACTAAAGCTATACGTTTTTGCAGAACACGAAGAAGGAAGAGATTCCAACCTTATTTTTTAGGAGGTTCTATCTTGCTTTATGAAGATAAAGTCAAATATTTAGGAATTATTTTTGACAAAAAATTGACTTTTGCTGAACATATAAATGAGACTGTAGTAAATGTTAAACAGCGGTGCAATATTCTTAAAGTTGTTAGTAACCTGAATTTTGGAGCAGACCGTACTACCTTATTAAGAATTTATCAGGCACTATGCTTGAGTAAGATTGATTATGGATCTCAGGTTTATGGCTCTGCATGTAAGACCTTGTTAGGTAAGCTGGATGTAGTACACAATATGGCATTGCGAATTTGTACAGGTGCTTTTAAAACGTCTCCTGTTGAGAGCCTTTATGTAGACTCTGGTTTTCTTCCTCTTTTCATTCTGAGGGAGGAACAAGGCGGTCTCCGATATTTGTCAAGAGCACTAACCTCTCAATCTAATCCAAATTTTGTTTTTAAGTATATAAAACATCTGTTGACAGAGCACCAACTAAACCTGACATTGCTAAGCCCCTTGAAGTTAGATTAAACATAAGTGCGAGAGAGGTAGGCCTTATTCCTCCACTGGTTATGGAAACTACATTTTCTGAATTCCCTCCTTGGTGTAGGCCTCCTT
>NC_061087.1:80797622-80802622 GCF_015104395.2 Macrobrachium nipponense
AATTTATAATAATAATAATAATAATAATAAAATAATAATAATAATAATAATAATAATAATAATAATAATAATAATAATAATAATAATAGTAGTAGTAGTAGTAGTAGTAGACTACTAGACAGATCGACCTATGCTTATTTGATTTTACGTAAACACAAACATAAAAAGACCTGAAGCTTGCTCATATAACTATAATAAATAGCAAATTTAATTCAGCACAAATTATAATTATAATAAAAAGCAACTTTAATTTAGCTCACAAGTTATTTATAAATAATAATTAATAATAATAATAGTGAATAATAATAATAATAATAATAATAATAATAAATAATAATAATTATGCCCATTATTTCATGGGCATAATTATTATTATTTAATGGGCATAATACACAGTATCACAGAAACAAATAACTTGGTATATGCAGGAGCAAGATTAGTAGCAGAACTAATGGGGACACGAACACCAACGCCACCAACACAACCAACCCAACAGAAACCAAAACAGCAACCTCCTTGGAAAAGGCGCCTGGAAAAGCAAATCATGGTGATGAGATCTGACTTGAGTAAACTGAAAGAGATGGCAGAAAAAAAGGCTAAGAAGCAAGAAAACAAGGGAGGAACTCAACGAGAAATACAAAGTACAAGACTAAACAACACAATAGAAGATGTAAAACAGAGGCTTAAGGCCAAAGCACATAAGATCCAACGGTACATGAACAGGAATAAGGGATACCAACAGAACAAACTATTCGGAACCAACCAGAAAAGACTATACAGCCAACTAAGAGGGGAAGACAACCACCCAGAAATTCCTGAAGCCGAACCAAGTAAGAGACTCTGGGAAACATATGGAGCAACCCGGTATCACACAACAAACATGCAACATGGCTCCAGGAAGTCAAGGAAGAAGAAACAGGGAGAATAAAACAAAGATTCACAGAGATCACGACAGACACAGTTAGACACCAACTAAAGAAAATGCCAAACTGGAAAGCCCCAGGTCCCGATGAAGTCCATGGATACTGGCTCAAAAACTTCAAGGCCCTACACCCACGAATAGCAGAACAGCTCCAGCATTGTATCACAAATCACCAAGCACCCAAATGGATGACCACAGGAAGGACATGGAGGAGACAAACACCATCCCCCACCAACAGAAAGGCTGCAGTAGGAAGTGTAGGGGCACAAAAGACCAGCTCCTGATAGACAAAATGGTAATGAAGAACAGTAGGAGAAGGAAAACCAACCTAAGCATGGCATGGATAGACTATAAGAAAGCCTTCGACATGATACCACACACATGGCTAATAGAATGCCTGAAAATATATGGGGCAGAGGAAAACACCATCAGCTTCCTCAAAAATACAATGCGCAACTGGAATACAATACTTACAAGCTCTGGAATAAGACTAGCAGAGGTTAATATCAGGAGAGGGATCTTCCAGGGCGACTCACTGTCCCCACTACTCTTCGTAGTAGCCATGATTCCCATGACAAAAGTACTACAGAAGATGGATGCCGGGTACCAACTCAAGAAAAGAGGCAACAGAATCAACCATCTAATGTTCATGGACGACATCAAGCTGTTTGGTAAGAGCATCAAGGAAATAGATACCCTAATTCAGACTGTAAGGATTGTATCTGGGGACATCAGGATGGAGTTTGGAATATAAAAATGCGCCTTAGTCAACATACAAAAAGGCAAAGTAACGAGAACTGAAGGGATAAAGCTACCAGATGGGAGCAACATCAAACACGTAGATGAGACAGGATACAAATACCTGGGAATAATGGAAGGAGGGGATATAAAACACCAAGAGATGAAGAAGACACGATCAGGAGGAAAGAATATATGCAGAGACTCAAGGCGATACTCAAGTCAAAACTCAACGCCGGAAATATGATAAAAGCCATAAACACATGGGCAGTGCCAGTAATCAGATACAGTGCAGAAATAATCGAATGGACGAAGGCAGAACTCCGCAGCATAGATCAGAAAACCAGGAAACATATGACAATACACAAAGCACTACACCCAAGAGCAAATACGGACAGACTATACATAACACGAAAGGAAGGAGGGAGAGGACTACTAAGTATAGAGGACTGCGTCAACATCGAGAACAGAGCACTGGGGCAATATCTGAAAACCAGTGAAGACGAGTGGCTAAAGAGTGCATGGGAAGAAGGACTAATAAAAGTAGACGAAGACCCAGAAATATACAGACACAGGAGAATGACAGACGAATAGAGGACTGGCACAACAAACCAATGCACGGACAATACATGAGACAGACTAAAGAACTAGCCAGCGATGACAATTGGCAATGGTACAGAGGGAGAGCTAAAGAAGGAAACTGAAGGAATGATAAACAGCGGCACAAGATCAGGCCCTAAGAACCAGATATATTCAAAGAACGATAGACGGAAATAACATCTCTCCCATATGTAGGAAGTGCAATACGAAAAATGAAACCATAAACCACATAGCAAGCGAATGCCCGGCACTTGCACAGAACCAGTACAAAAAGAGGCATGATTCAGTGGCAAAAGCCCTCCACTGGAGCCTGTGCAAGAAACATCAGCTACCTTGCAGTAATAAGTGGTACGAGCACCAACCTGAGGGAGTGATAGAAAACGATCAGGCAAAGATCCTCTGGGACTATGGTATCAGAACGGATAGGGTGATGCGTGCAAACAGACCAGACGTGACGTTGATTGACAAAGCCAAGAAGAAAGTATCACTCATTGATGTCGCAATACCATGAGACACCAGAGTTGAAGAAAAAGAGAGGGAAAAAATGGATAAGTATCAAGATCTGAAAATAGAAAATAAGAAGGATATGGGATATGCCAGTGGAAATCGTACCCATAATCATAGGAGCACTAGGCACGATCCAAGATCCCTGAAAAGGAATCTAGAAAAACTAGAGGCTGAAGTAGCTCCAGGACTCATGCAGAAGAGTGTGATCCTAGAAACGGCACACATAGTAAGAAAAGTGATGGACTCCTAAGGAGGCAGGATGCAACCCGGAACCCCACACTATAAATACCACCCAGTCGAATTGGAGGACTGTGATAGAGCAAAAAAAAGAAAAAAAATAAAAATAAAAAATAATAATAATAATAATAATAATAAGAATTTAAGTTTAAAAATTAAAAAATGGTTGCTGCTTCAACACTATTAATCTTGTAGAATCTTTTCTATTTTTTTCTGATGACGGCTTTCTCGTTGTTGCTTAGACTGGCGAGCAACGCACCAAAAGGCAATGGAAAAATTCGGTTGAGTCATTTTGGTTTATTATTGTTTATACAACAAGTCTCTCTCTCTCTCTCTAATGCGACGTTTCGTCCAGATCCACAGGACATTTTCCAGCGATGACTGCTGAGAGACTGAATTCCAGTGGTTGTTTGAGATTAAGCTGACCTTGTGCCAGCAGAGGCTCTTGCTCCTAGAGCAGCCCGTAGTTTCCTGTGGCGAGTCCTTCTCCTTATATCCTGATGTTGCAGGCTCTCGAGTACAGTCTGGAGAACCTCTCTGGAAGGTTGAGTTTTCATTGGTTTGTGGGAAGGTGACTCATGACTCATACGGTAAGAGTTGAAAACGCTCGCCGTATGAGTCACCTTCCCAGGAACCAATGAAAACTTAACCTGCCGGAGGGGTTCTCCAGACTGTACTCGAGAACCCGCAACATCAGGATATAAGAAGGACTCGCCACTGGATTTTCTACGGGCTGCTCTTGAGCAAGAGCCTGTGCTGGCATAAAGCCAGCTTAATCTTAAGCAACAACAACAACACTGGAATTTTTACGGGCTGCTCTTGAGCAAGAGCCCGTGCTGGCATAAAGCCAGCTTAATCCTCAACAACAACACTGGAATTCAGTCCCTCAGCAGTCATCGCTGGAAATTGTTCTGTTGATCTGGACGAAACGTCGCGTTAGGGAGAGAGAGAGAGAGAGAGAGAGGACGAGGAGACGGAGACGAGAGAGAGAGAGGGAAGAGAGGAGAGAGAGAGAGAGAGAGAGAGAGAGAGAGAGAATTGTATAAGCAATAATAAACCAAAAATGACTCACCCGAATTTTACCATGCCCTTTGGTGTGTTGCTCGTCAGTCTAAGCAACAACGAGAAAGCCGTCATCAGAAAAATAGAGAAGACTCGCTACAATATTATAGTGCTGAAACAGCAACCATTTTGAACAAAACTTGTCTATGAGAGGGTCGCCTTCCAAAATAATAATAATAATATTCGCAGATTACAAGGTAGCTCAAACTATGCTTATTTGATTTTACGTAAACTCAAATAAACAGAGACTTGAAGCTTACTCATAATAATAATAATAATAATAATAATAATAATAATAATAATAATAATAATAATAATAATAATAATAATATACGTAGACTACTAGACAGATCGACCAATGCTTATTTGATTTTAAGTAAACACAAACATAAAGAGACCTGAAGCTTACTCATATAATAACAATAAACAGCAATTTTAATTCAGCTCAAAGTTATTTCCGATATGATAATAATAATAATAATAATAATAATAATAATAATAATAATAATAATAATAATAATAATAATAATAATAATATACGTAGACTACAAGACAGATCGACCAATGCTTATTTAATTTTACGTAAACAAAACAAAAAAACAAAAAAAAAAACGGAAACTTTCTCATATAATTACAATAAACAGCCATTTTAAATCAGCTCAAAGTTATTTATAATAATAATAATAATAATAATATACATAGACTACTAGACAGATCGACCTATGCTTATTTGATTTTACGTTAACAAAAACATATAACGACCAGAAGCTTATTTATATAATATATTTACAGTAAACAGCAATTTTAATTCAGCTCAAAGTCGGTTATAATATATATTTAGATTACTTGACAGATCGACGCCTGCTTATTTGATTTTACGTAAACACAAACATACAAAGACCTCAAGCTTAATCATATAATATTATAATAAACA
>NC_061087.1:80805122-80807622 GCF_015104395.2 Macrobrachium nipponense
AGAAAGGAGTGGGAAAGGTGAAGAAGGATTCGATAAGAAATAACGAGCAGCGCTTCGGGAAAATATTCGGAATTTTTATAGGAAACAAGAAATGATTACAAGTATTGAAACGTGAACATCCTAAGGATGTACGAATGGAAAACCTAAATAAAAAAAAAATAAAAAGGAGATACTCATTTCTTAAAGGAAGCAAGAAGAAGAGGGAAGCGAAAGAATTTTAATTAAGGAGCTAAAAAACAATATATATAGTAATTACCTGGCGTATAAAGAAGTGAACAGACCTAATACGTGGCAAAAATAAATACGTAAATTAAGAAATGCACAACGCAGTATTTAGTTCCATGCTGCAGAGGGAACATGGCTACCAGCAAAGGAAATGGATGATAGAATAATTAAGACAACTTAATCCTGAACAGAGAGACTAAAATAAAAACGAAGACAAAGGCATTCAGTTCAGCGCAGTAGAATGGCCATAGCCAAATCGGGAATACACACAAAGTAAACACACACACACACGCACACACACGCTCAGAAAAATCAAGTAAAAGATGCAGGTATTTAACGCCACGAAGCAAAAGGGACTCAACCACCATCACCGAATTCCCCCTCCCCCCTCCCCAACCCCGGCCTTTTTCCCCTGGCCTCCTTCCCTTAAAAAAAAAGGGATAAGAACAATAACAAAAAACGACTCGGGTATTTAGCCCCCTGCAGCAAAAGCACCGCTGCCCCAGCACCGGGTAATATTGGCGGAGTGGAGCGACTCGCATTAAACGGTATTATTAGCCATTAGGAGCACAATCATGGCAGGTGGGGGGGTAGGGGGGGAGGGTGAGCGCAGCCAGAGATGTGTTTTATCACTGTTATTACCCAATCACAGAAACGCTAATGCGTGATGTCTCTTAATTGATGTCGTTGATTGGCCCATATGTTGCCGGCTCCGCATTCGTGGAATGCTACGGAAAACGAGAGAGGAAGGAAAAAATACTCGATGCAGGGCAACGAGCCAGGCGGGAAAGGGTCGTGGTTGTGTTTTGGAAAGGGACTAGAAAAGGGGGGGAGGGGGGGGGCTGGAGAGGCACGTGAGAGGGTAGTAGGTGGTGGTAGGAGGAGAAAGAATTTTGTTATTATATTATTATTATTATTATTATTATTATTATTATTATTATTATTATGGACAATCAAAAGCCACAGTAGTGTTAAAATACATTATTGTACAATGGTAAAAAATACAAGGAGAGACTTTCGGATACTGCTCCGTATCCCTCTTGCATTTTTTACCATTGTATAATAATATATTTTAACACTACTGTGGCTTTTGATTTTCAAAATTATAGCCTCGTTACGGAGGTTCCTTAGTTCATTATTATTATTACTATCATTCACGAACGCATATGAAAACCCGTTAAACTGCAAACTCTTCTAAGGACTACAGCATATCTGTGGGAACCTAAAGAGAAGAAAATATCGTATAAAGTCCAGTAAATACTGCTTAATAGCTTAATACACACACACACAGATAATATATATATATATATATATATATATATATATATATATATATATTCTATATATATATATATATATATACTAGCTGTACCGGCCACCACGCGTTTCTCTCTCTCTCTCTCACACACACACCACACACTTTTTTCCATCTTTCTCCTACCTAACACCCCCTCTACTGTCTCTCTCTCTTTTCCTATCCCTCTTGCTCCTTTCTTTTACTCTCTCTTTCTTTCCCCAACAATCACTGTCTCTTTCCCTCTTTCTTCTCACTAATACCAACTCTCTCTCTCTCTCTCTCTCCTCCCAAACACCCACTCTTCTCTGTCTCTGTCTCTCTTTCTCTCTTAAACCCTCCCTGTCTTTTTCCTCTTTCTTCTCCCTAACACCATGTCTACTCTCTCTTACTTCCTCTCCCTCTTTTTCTCTCGCTGCCAACTTCCCAAACTCCACCCTCTTTGATTTCATTGATGGTTTACCTTATATAGTTATTCTTTTTCCAAATGATAAGTCATGTGCATACAGACATTGTGTAAGAAAAATTTGTAAGTAACTTAAGTCTACAGGTATAACCAGAGCCCGTTTCACGGGCAGAAACCAAACTCCGTTTCAGGGAATCCCTTCTCACCCCTACCCGCTTCGGAGGGGTAAGGAAGGATGAAACCCCAATTATAAAAAACAAGCGCGTATTCGAATGCAATGTTATATCAAAATTTCAGAGCAATCGGTGAAGAACCTTCGAAGATTTAAGATTTTGAATAAAATGAATATTTACATTATATATATATATATATATATATATATATATATATATATGATATATATATATATATATATATATATATATATATATATATATATATATATATATATATATATATATATATATATTATATTATATATATACTATACTATATATATATATATCAATTCAAGCTACAAATGTCCTTTAATATCTAAATTCACTTTACCTCCCAAATGATATATTTTCATATAT
>NC_061087.1:80815122-80835122 GCF_015104395.2 Macrobrachium nipponense
GAGATAAAAAAAAAAAAAAGAAAGAGAGAAAAAAAAAAAGCAGCGAGCAAAGTTCTGAAAGGATCCCCGGTAGTTTGTGAAGAGACTCAGGAGCGTGAGATGAGCATTTGTTATTCGCGTTTACGTGTTTGTGTTTGGATTTAAGAGCGTCAGCGCGTGGGTTAATGTGTTCACGTATTCTTGACGATCGGCTTTCGTCAGAGTATGTGCTCACTATTCATTATTACTGCCTGTATTTCTTAATCTGGGTTCCTTAAAATTCATAGGAATCGGGGCGTACATTATACGTCCGCAGGTCCCATTTATTTACGTATATAACTATTCTTATTTTCTTATATGAGATCTAGCGACTCTATAAGCCTCGAGAAATCCGTCATATGACCTAACTGCATTATCATATCTACTTATGGTATAAGCAATCATTTGTTTGCAAAGTTCAGTGTCCTTTCTTTCGCCTGCTTAGCTTTGGAGTCATCTTCCTCCCTCGTTTTTCCCGCCTCTTATAACATTCCTTCCTTTAATTAAGAGATAGAAAATGTAATCACTTCTTCCTTTTTCCTTTCCGCATTTTCTTTGGATCTGGACAAGAAAAGGCCATTGGTTTGCCTGACCAATTGAACTTCAGGCTTAAATGATTACTAAAGCCACAAGTAGTCATTTAAGACTGAAGTTTAATTGGTCAGGCAACCCAATGCCCTTTTCTTGTCCAGACCCAAAGAAAATGCGGCCATTCATATGGACATTTTATTTCGTGTAATACATTCTTTATGGATGAAAATTCAGCAACAGTATTCTAATGATTTTATGTTGGTTACCTTTATCATTATTATTATTATTATTATTATTATTATTATTATTATTATTATTATTATTATTATTATTATTATTATTATTATTATTTCAATGAAAAAACCTCATAATCATATGAGTCAATAAATCGGGAAAGTAAATCCACGGTAGTATGCCTGTTTGATTTGGTTATTTAAAATATACACAGCAGAAAGCTTTCGATGATCTGTCCGGTCCTCCTTGTCAATCTGACTATAATTACAAAAAATGGCTACATAAAACTTTATTTTTTACTTATGTTTACAAATAGGTTGTTATTTGAAGTTGGGTAGTTGTTGGCTCTTCATGTTATACCTTTTTTCTCTAATGTAGGTATAACATGAAGAGCCAACTACCCATCTTCAAAAAACAACCTATTTATAAACATAAGTAAAAAATAAAGTTTTTATGTAGCCACTTTTTGTAATTATAGTTAGAATTTCAAGGAAGACCGCGCAGGTCATCGAAAGCTTTCTGCTGTATATATTTTAAGTAACAAAATCAAACCGGCATATTACCGTGGATTGACTTACCCATTATTATTATTATTATTGTTTGTTTGATAGTATGGTTTTTACGTTGCATGGAACCAGTGGTTATTCAGCAACGGGACCAACGGCTTTACGTGACTTCCGAACCACGTCGAGTGTGAACTTCTATCTCCAGAAAAACACACCTCTGACCCCTCAATGGAATGCCCCAGAATCGAACTCGCGGCCACCGAGGTGGCAAGTAGAGACCATACAACCACGCCACTGAGGCGCTTATATTATTATTATTATTATTATTATTATTATTATTATTATTTTTTTTTTTTTTTTTTTTTTTTTTTTTTTGCTCTATCACAGTCCTACAATTCGACTGGGTTGTATTTATAGTGTGGGGTTCCGGGTTGCATCCTGCCTCCTTAGGAGTCCATCACTTTTCTTACTATGTGTGCCGTTTCTAGGATCACACTCTTCTGCATGAGTCCTGGAGCTACTTCAGCCTCTAGTTTTTCTAGATTCCTTTTCAGGGATCTTGGGATCGTGCCTAGTGCTCCTATGATTATGGGTACGATTTCCACTGGCATATCCCATATCCTTCTTATTTCTATTTTCAGATCTTGATACTTATCCATTTTTTCCCTCTCTTTCTCTTCAACTCTGGTGTCCCATGGTATTGCGACATCAATGAGTGATACTTTCTTCTTGACTTTGTCAATCAACGTCACGTCTGGTCTGTTTGCACGTATCACCCTATCCGTTCTGATACCATAGTCCCAGAGGATCTTTGCCTGATCGTTTTCTATCACTCCCTCAGGTTGGTGTTCGTACCACTTATTACTGCAAGGTAGCTGATGTTTCTTGCACAGGCTCCAGTGGAGGGCTTTTGCCACTGAATCATGCCTCTTTTTGTACTGGTTCTGTGCAAGTGCCGAGCATTCACTTGCTATGTGGTTTATGGTTTCATTTTTCATATTGCACTTCCTACATATGGGAGAGATGTTATTTCCGTCTATCGTTCTTGAACATATCTGGTTCTTAGGGCCTGATCTTGTGCCGCTGTTATCATTCCTTCAGTTTCCTTCTTTAGCTCTCCCCTCTGTAGCCATTGCCAATTGTCATCGCTGGCTAGTTCTTTAGTCTGTCTCATGTATTGTCCGTGCATTGGTTTGTTGTGCCAGTCCTCTGTTCTGTCTGTCTTTCTCCTGTCTCTGTATATTTCTGGGTCTTCGTCTACTTTTATTAGTCCCTTCTTCCCATGCACTCTTTAGCCACTCGTCTTCACTGGTTTTCAGATATTGCCCCAGTGCTCTGTTCTCAATGTTGACGCAGTCCTCTATACTTAGTAGTCCTCTCCCTCCTTCCTTTCGTGTTATGTATAGTCTGTCCGTATTTGCTCTTGGGTGTAGTGCTTTGTGTATTGTCATATGTTTCCTGGTTTTCTGATCTATGCTGCGGAGTTCTGCCTTCGTCCATTCCACTATTCCTGCGCTGTATCAGATTACTGGCACTGCCCATGTGTTTATGGCTTTTATCATATTTCCTCCATTGAGTTTTGACTTGAGTATCGCCTTGAGTCTCTGCATATATTCTTTCCTGATCGTGTCCTTCATCTCTTGGTGTTTTATATCCCCTCCTTCCATTATTCCCAGGTATTTGTATCCTGTCTCATCTATGTGTTTGATGTTGCTCCCATCTGGTAGCTTTATCCCTTCAGTTCTCGTTACTTTGCCTTTTTGTATGTGACTAAGGCGCATTTTTCTATTCCAAACTCCATCCTGATGTCCCCAGATACAATCCTTACAGTCTGGATTAGGGTATCTATTTCCTTGATGCTCTTACCATACAGCTTGATGTCGTCCATGAACATCAGATGGTTGATTCTGTTGCCTCTTTTCTTGAGTTGGTAGCCGGCATCCATCTTCTGTAGTACTTTTGTCATGGGAATCATATTATTATTATTATTATTATTTAGGAAAAACTCTCTATCCCGAGAGTATATATAATGTTCTAAGGAGTCCACAATAATAAAAGAAAAATATTAAGAGTTCGTGTATATAAAAACACTTAATAAAGCATTCGAACACTTCCCTGGGTTTATCTTCAGTCCAGAAAAGATGATGATGAGCCCAGGGAAGAGTTCGAAGGTTTTATTAAGCCTTTTAATGCTCTAACTATTAACATTTTTCTTTATTATTGCAGACTCCTTAGAACATTATTATTATTATTATTATTATTATTATTATTATTATTATTATTATTATTATTATTATTATTATTATTATTTTATTAAAAGTAATGGCTACTTCAGCAGCGTTGCACTTGTAGAGATTCTCTCTATTTTGCGAATAGCGGCTTTTTCCGTGCTACTTAAACAGGCTAGTAGAGAGCGCCTATAGAGGTCATGGTAGAATACAGGGTTAAAATAGGTGTATATTAGAATTTTACAAGATCAAACTATGATACCATAGTCATCAAAGTCATATTATTATTATTATTATTATTATCATTATTATTATTATTATTATTATTATTTATTATTATTATTAATATTATTATTATCATTATTATTATCATTATTATTATTATTATTATTATTATTATTATTATTATTATTATTAGTATTATTATTATTATAATATGCTAAGAGCGAATATTGTTAGGAAGTGTGCCACAAGATAAATAGCTCATAAGCGATTTTCATATAAGTCATTATTCATATTATTATCATCATTAACAATGGTTTGACACTTGTTACTTTTATGACAGAAAATGTACGTCATGTACCCCTCTAATGGCATCATGGGATAAATACGAGATTAGTACTAATACGTATTCTGCTATCCTGATAACAAAATCAACTGTTTATTCTGTGGATTATCGTCAGTACCACTGGCAATGGAGCTCCTCATTATTTGTTTTCATAGTGAAATGACGAAGGTTTAATTTAAAGTACATTTATAAAAGGGCAAAATGAAAGTTGAGTCAAGAGTCTTTTAACACGGATACGCAGATATATATATATATATATATATATATATATATATATATATATATATATATATATATATATATATATATATATATATATAAAGATGACGTATACAATAAGTATGAAGGCTAAGATAACATGCCGTCACCTGTAGTCATTCAATTGTTTATAAACTTTAGTCCAAGCTTCCTGCTTGAGACAACTACCGCGACCTATAATTCAAACGGCCTACGTGATCTGTAGCGTGTCTAGTCTGATCACATTCCTGCAAGCAATCTGGTTGACCTCTTTAGTTTTAGTCTTTTATATATATGGACTAACATTCCATATTTTTATTATGTAAACACTTACATTAGCTCGGTCAGCTACCAAACCAACTACTGAATATTACTCAAACTTGACTTGCATTTGACTTATAGGAGTGCTGAATACAGACACTATGTGAAAGATATATATATATATATATATTATATATATATACTAGATTATATATATATATATATATATATATATATATATATATATTCTATAAGTAAATAAAAAAATTGCATGATGTACATGAATTGATTCAAGTTAATAAAATATAAAACAATGATATTGGTAAATAATAGTGATCACGTGATATATAATGATACAGTTTTTCACTTCATCTCATTAAGATACATATGCTACAGAAAATACTAATGACTCTGATAATTGCATAGAATGAAGATTAACATGATAAAAATCATATTTTAACTGATAAAAAATTTCATATATGAATTGATAAAATTATTAATGTTTATGCTGATTGATTCGTTGATTTTTATGCTAAATGTTATATATCTGATTCATTAATCCATACATATAATATTACATTGATTACATTATTCTGATACACATACTTTAAATATACTTTTGCTTTAGGGTTTCTGCTCGAAGTGTTTATTGTTTTTGCTTAGCCGCTGACCCTTTTTTCGTTCGAAGTGTTTATTCTTTGGTGTTTAATTTGCTGCTGACTCTGTTTCCGTTCGAAGTGTTTATTGTTTGGGTTAGGTCTGTTGACTCTTGCTTTGTTCAGTTTGTAACAGTTCTGCGCTCCAACCCAGATATTCAATGCTCGCGATCTCTTGGGTTAAGGAATTTTCTTGTTTAGATACGGTTTTAACAATAGGCACGGATGTTTCTATATTTTTTAGTCTAATTAATGGTTCTTTGCAGTATGGTGCGGGATTGCGGGATAATGCGTCAGCTATGATAATTGCTTTCCCAGGTAGATATCTTATCTTGGCTCCAAAGACCTGAATGATCATTTGTCACCGAGTTCCTTTTGGACTGTGATTAAAGCCTTTGAAAAACTCGGTAACGGACTCATGTTCAGTAAGGACTGTTTAATCAGGATAGCCATAGATTATGAACTTAAGATGTACTAGTGAGTTAAAGATACCTAGCCCTTCCTTGCCTATTACTGCATATTTACTTTCAGAGGGCTTTAGTTTACGTGAATAAAAAAGCTATAGGAAAGAACTGTTTATCATATTACTGAAGTAGTACCCTCTTACCCCTTGGTCTGAGGCGGCTGTTGCAATAAAAAAAAATTCTTTATTTAAATCAGGGATTTTTAAGTTAGGTGAGCTGCATTTTCCGCTTTTAAGATATCGAACGCCTGTTGATGCTTTTCAGACCATAATAAATCTACGCTCTTCTTCGTAAGATCTGTTAAAGGAGCTGTCATGATGGAAGAGTTACATATTTACATACGATTGTAATACCCACTACAGCGCCAAAGTGCTGTATCCCCCTTTTACGTTAATAGGTACCGGAAAGTTATGAATAGCCGACACCTTACCATGGACTACTTTAAGACCTTGACCAGACACATAAAACCTAGATAAACATGTTCGGTTTTTAAAAACTCACATTTAGATATTTTACTCTGAGATTATTTGTCTTTGTCTCTGTAGCACTAGCTCTAGTTTATGTGAATGTACTTCTAAGGTATTAGAAAAGATTACAAGATCATCCATATAGGCATGTAGGTTATCCCCTAAAAGTCTCCAAACACTATATTGTAATTGGGGTGCAACGTAAGCCGGAGGCATACGTAAAAATTGATAATGTCCCCTGAGTGTGCTGAAAACGGTGTATGAGGTACAATCACTTAGGTAATGGTATCTGGTAAAAGCTTTTAAGTAAGTCCAAATTGGTGAAAAAAAATTTATTCTAACCTAACAGAGATAAGATGTCGTCGGTACATGGCACTGGAAACTATCGGGAGTCGTTTCCTTGTTTAAGCGTCAGAAATCTACGCAGATACGCAAGTCCGATCTTTTATGGCATGACGTTTGAGGGAAAAATTATATGGGCTTATTTGATTTCCTAATGACTCCTATTACTAACATTTTTCAACTTCGTCATTTATCTCTATTTTGAAATTTCATTGAGAATCTATACGAAGGTACATAAATAGCTTTATGTTTGTCCTTAGACCGTGTTTTGTGTTAAATTACATCCGTTTTTTCCAGAGATCACTCGCCAGTGGAGAAACTTCCTGGTATTCAGGTAAAAGATAAAAAAAAAAATTCTGCTGAATCACCTCTGCTTGAATGACTTCACGGATATTACTTTAGATAGATTATCAGAGAGATTCATCTACGACTGGTTGGGCGGGATTAAAAATTAGCAACAATAAAAAAAATGCGATATTTATGTATAGGTTTTTGTGGATTACTATATTAACTTGTTGCTGCTAGTCAACCGTGTCTAGGGCTTTGTTCGCGGAAATCGTTATATTTCAGAGTGTCGGGAAGGATTAAAATTTCATTTCCCAGCAAAGTCTTTTTACACGCACTAAGACATTCGAGGGTGCATGCTTCTCGAGATTTTGCGTGCAAAGTGCGACTGCGGTTGTGGGAGAATTCTGTTGGGTCATTTGAACAATGTTACGATTTATGAGACAAATGTATAGTTCCTTTATATAAGTTATTATTTGATTATTTGTCTCTTTTTTGTTCAAACTGATTTTAATATGTTTGAAGGTTTATAGGATTTTCTTTTGATAAACACGCCTTATTTTGCAGGATGTAAGATAATATTTGTGTATCCCTAGATGGATATCTTACAATTACACTAGATACAGATCAATGTTTTTTATAACTATAGAGGTATCTGTAAACGCTCGCTTATCCGGACTTCTCATTAGGGAAGTTCGAACAACAGACGGTGAGTCCGTAAATACAAGATATTACGTGTACTAAAGAAATAAAACAAGATATTCTAATTTTTACGGCGCGTACAGTTGGGCTTAATCCACCAGTATTTATTATAACTTAATGTATTAAAATTAAACGAAAACCTGCTCTGATTACTTTATACGGTCGTGTGTTTCATAGGAAAAATCCTTTTAATTCAAAAAGATATTGGCATGTATGAACCAACATCGCTTTTCCCCACTCTGCTAGAGTCGCTTATTGTGTGGAATTTGCTATGCTTTGAACACTTCGGGGTTTTGACTGACCTTGACCGCTTGACTAGGTGACACAGTCACCGAGTTTGCTTGTTTGATTCTGAACGGCTACTGTTTCATTTCTTTTTGTAATAATTAGGATCCTTCTCTTTATTACCATCGGCAACGTATTGTGTGTTTTTAGCATTATGTTGCTGGTTACGTATAAAGCAATGAATGACGAACTATTAGAACTGAGCGATTACTAATAAGACAAGTTATCACTACTGCATTCCATATTAACTGTTTGTACTTCATTCTTTGCTAAAATTTGAAATAGTGAGGGATCCTGGTCAGCGCATTTAGCCTGATGAAAGTTTTTTACAGACATGTTATTCCTTGCAATCCAGCCATATTTTTAAAGTTAAGTTGAGTCATTGAGGTTCGATATTTTATATAACTCAAAAAACATCAAGGCTAAAACTGCGATCGGGACTTGCAAAGGAGCATTTATTGTCATGACCCGAAATAGTGTTACCTCTAATTTATCTAGATTTGTACGGGTGTTCCACTTGTTTTTGTGTGTTTTCTAATCACTACGGTGGCTTAACGACCCTATCCATACATCTGTATAAATACAGACGTCCACTGCGTAAACGCATATCACTGTTTAATATGATTTGTTACGTAAGGGATTAATAATCACCCCCAAAAACAAATGATAAAATTAACATAGTATATGATTATGATATTTCAGTAGAACTTCTGGAAACAGACACTCAAAGATAAAAACTCGCAGTAGCGAAATCTCAATGATGTAGATAATTTCTGTAAAAAAGTAAGATTAAGAATGTCTCGTAAACTTCAGCCACAGGAATAACGAAATTCGACCTGTAAAGAAAAACATCAAAGTTACTCCAAATGAATAAAAAATTGTACTTAGCTTGCTTTTGTGGGAAGTCATGGTGTTCCAATAACGACACACGGCCTTGGTCCTCCTTCTCTATTTAGCGGATGACCTGGTTTGGCTTCAGTTTCCCCCGTGCGCGTTGTTTCGATGATTTGAGCCCTTGAAAGATCCGATGCTGCAGACGCGTTCGGTTTGTTTCTTGAAGTGCCGGAAACGCTCACTAACGATGTTTTCTTGAATGATTCTAATGAGAGACGAAGCTTGCGTTGCCGTAGGAAAAAGGACACGTCGGTTTTGTTTCTTGAAGTTATTCACTAAACGATGATACTAAGTTGCTTGAAGAATCTCTTGCTTTCGTCATCGTTAAAGAGTTATTATATGATACTTCATTATTCTGATTTTTCTTCGGAGAAGTTGTAGAGTTCTTCTGGTCCACTGCCACCAATATTAGGGCTTGTGCCTTGTATAATAAGGCGCCTATGAGGTAATGTTAGACTTGCGATAATCTTACGCTAAGTCGGTTGGTATTGCACTTCCATCTTCAATGGAGTGTTTTGGGGTTTGTAGATCACTTACGAAGTCGGGATTATCTTCTTGTTTATGACGATGATGTGTTAAAACTCATGGTGAGGAGGTTCTTGTAGAAAACACGAAGTATATATATATTCTTCTGAAGTTTTACATGCTGAAGATCCAGATATGATTGCACAAGTCTTCTAATAACGATAGCTTGATCGCTTCTGCCAATGATGATGGCTACTTCGTTCTCTCTACATGATAAAGTTAGGTAAAGAGATACAGGTCTTCTCAATGACGATAGCTAACTCTGTTCTGCCCTGTTCTACATCTCTGTTACAAGTTATGAAGGAAGCAGATAGTAGCTCGAACATATGAACATACTATCAGGTGACATAGTTACATACGAACACACAATCAAATGAGACACGCTACAGATCACGTAGGCCGTTTGAATTATAGGTCGCGGTAGTTGTCTCAAGCAGGAAGCTTGGACTAAAGTTTATAAACAATTGAATGACTACAGGTGACGGCATGTTATCTTAGCCTACATACTTATTGTATAACGTCATCTTTAGCGTCTCTAGGTCTGATCACATTCCTGCAAGCAATCTGGTTGACCTCTTTAGTTTTAGTCTTTTATATATATGGACTAACATTCCATATTTTTTATTATATAAACACTTACATATATATATATATATATATATATATATATATATATATAATATATATATATATATATATATATACATATTACATGTTAAATGTTCCTTGCTGATGCATTAGCTACAACTAAAGATGGAAAAAACTAGTACTATATTCGCTTAAGTACTTAAACACTGTTCATGTACATACAGCAATATAAATACTGGATTGTTTTAATAATAAACTTTAGATTCTCCTATTCTAATTAAGCACATGTAAGAAAAAACTCTGTTAGCTAAATTCCCTGGGAAAGTAGACTGATGCTTAGGAGCATCTACGCGTAAAGAATAATGAGCTAATGTGTGGAGTGGATACGAAGGTCATCCGAACTTCGTGGAAAATTCCACCTCACTCGAAAAGACTCTTGTTTTCAAGAGTTACGTGAAGCGTGAAATGCTATATGGACAAGTAGATGTAATACGACACAATTATTCATGACCTAAAGGCAGCGGAAGTGATTATTTTGCGCTAATAAAATTCTGTGAAATTAAATACACGTTTTTTTTTTATTCAAGATTCAAAAAACTACAAAGTTAATTTTTTTCCGTTTCTTATTTAGTTTAAATGGTAAAATAGCACAACAGAATTAAAAGAGAAATATAGGAAGTTAAAGGGGATTATTTCTGTGGGAATGATAATCATTTAAATCAAATGCACGCCCTTTGAAATCTATGTCTCAAATCTATGCCAAATATATATATATATATATATATATATATATATATATATATATATATATATATATATATATATATATATTATGGTTGTTTTTTTTATTATATAAAGTCAAATCTACAATTCGTTCACCTCCTAGTCTTTTCTTAGATACGTTCATCCCTCGATGCCATAATGGCCAATCAACCATGTCCACATAACAACTCTTAACGACGACCTACTTTTATAACAATCTGAGCAATCTGCGACACAAACACCCACACGATCTTCAGGATTATTACTTCACTAGGGGGTGGGTGGACTGGAGTTGGGGACGGGCTGGGAAATAGGGGGGAAGGGTGGGAGATGGGCGTGGTCAGAACTGAATTTTAGTACATGGGAATTGATGCGCGAGGCTTAAAAAATGCTGAATTATTATATTTTTCGAAGAATTTTCTGTGATCCCAGTCAGGAATTGGCCACTGTAATACTGGAAGGTCAGACATATTACGCAAATAAAACGCAGAAGAGTTTTAAAGAAAATACATACATTAAATGTTCTAATCCTTTTATCGTTCACAATTATTACAGTTGGTCATAGTTTTATGGATAAGACGTAAAACCTAGTTTAGGAACGAATGTCGGAGTCTAAATAAGGGAATGATTAGTGAGTAGGGAAGCGCCATTTCATACAAATGACAATTGTTCAAATTTTCGATTCGTCAGAAAAAGGATTTGTTTAATGGCCGGTTATTCGAACCAGATGCTATCCAGCCTGACTCCTATCCATATTATTATTATTATTATTATTATTATTATTATTATTATTATTATTATTATTATTATTATAAGTAATTGTTAAAGAGCTCTAACTTACAAATCCAGCCTCCAAAGAATATGTGCATGTGACTAGCCATTTTGTAATAAAAAAAGGAAAGAGGAGAGAAGCAGAAAAAAAAAGACAAATCGATAAATAAAGACAAGTTGATAAGAAGAGGCACATTCGATTCTGGCGATTAAAAAATGGAATTTGCCCGACGACCGAAGTGGAAGGAAAAAGCTTTCCCCGTTTGCCCCGTCCAAATGCGGCCGTCCAGCTAGCCCTTACTTTTTACAACCACACACGCGGAGTCGGTTTGCTCTGGAGGAGGGGGAGGCGCCCTTTGAGAGCAGAACCCGTTGCCAACAACGAGTCACAATGGATTAATGGAGGGACTACCTGAGGCCCTGGCGGAGGTTCTACTTCAAAGAGCTGTGAAAACAGATTCGAATGTCATGTTTGCTCCGACAGACGTAATTGAAGACTGTGTTTACAAGATCTCCATTTTCAAAAGTTTTTGCCTTTGATGTAAGCCCCCGGCCGAGGACGTCTGTCTTTCTGTCCGTCTGTCGAGTGTTTGAGGAAGAGTTCTTTTTTTTTTTCTTTTAAACGCTGTGCATATTGTCTCCCCGGTATTTTACTACTGAAGAGAGAGAGAGAGAGAGAGAGAGAGAGAGAGGAGAGAGGATGAACTGCAGTGCTATATATCCACGATATTTCTCTCACATTGTTCAGGAAGTAAGAAATATAGAGGCCGGGAAACGTTGAAGCATTTCCTTATTTACGACTTGCAATTCAGTGAGATTTCTGTAATATTCATAATTTATATCATGTTCTTATTTCAGAATTTACTTCTTAATTTTATCTTATTCTTACTAAAAATGTCACATTAATTGCAACACATATTGCTTTTTTTTTCGAAAGCGGATACATAAGGAACCAAGCATCTGACCAAAGATTTTTGTTCTGTTGAGAATAGCATTCAGTACACAGCGTCTACCGAAGCAATTACTGAATGAGACTATTTGTATGGAATAATACTTTTCATATTAACTATAATTCGCATTACAAGGATTTTAGTGCTCAAATTGGTTTCGCAATCCTAAAACAATCAGTAATGAAATATAAAATGGTAGCAAAACAGGAATTTAGTCTGTAAATATGATTGCTGGATCTATTTCTCGGAAAAATATAAAGGTTACCAAATGAGACATAACTCTAACATCTCTGATATATATAATATATATATATATATATATATATATATATATATATATATATATATATATATATATATATACATGTATTGATATAATATTCTATTTTTTTCTGTGAGTCCTAAGTCTGCTACTATTCTGAAAGCATAAAAATGCATCATTTATCTTTCCGTGATACGTCAGCTGGTCTACAAAGAAGCAAGACATATTTCTGTCCATTTACATAAAACAGAAGTTTATTTATGCGAGAGATTGTAAATGTGAGCCATAAATCAAGATAGCGCATCAGCTGTCACGGATGACATTTGTATCTTTAAAGAAAATTCAAGAAAATCCCTGACTTTGTGTTGAAGATAGTGTGTGGGAATCAGCTGTTTCGCATTAACATTTTTGCACCGAACTCCTTAAGTGTTAAACTATTTTTCCATATAATCCAAAGGGAAATTGACCATATGCTATTCATTGTTGTATGGGTTTAAGACCATATAATAATTTTGGTAACTATAAACATTCCCTAGTTCATACAACACATCGCTTTTTTTTTTGTAAGTATATATCATACGCATATGTAGGTATAATTATACCCCAATACAGTTGAAAGTTATCTCACTCTCTATATTTTCCATTTGGTCATAAATGGGCATTTTATGCTGAAAACGTTTGCTTTACAAGTGATTGTCTAATCATCTTGAATAATAATAATAATAATAATAATAATAATAATAATAATAATAATAATAATAATAATAATAATAATAAAAAAAAAATAATAATAATAAACTGCCACGCAGATAACTTTAGCATTCAGTCATTTTGAGGAATAACTGAACTGTATAACGTTAAGAAAGTTAATGTATATATTGACGAGGAGACATTTCTCTGAGGTGAATCAGACCTGAATCAACTGTAAAAAAACAAGAAGATTGATTGAAATGTCAAAAGAAACGAAGCAAGAGTTTATGGAAAAGGTAAAAAAAAAAAAAAACTCAGTGTTAGGATAGCGTAAATAGAGCTGGATCATAAATTACCTCCACGGGATTGAAATGATCATACTATGAACTGAAAATAAATATGGCAATATTTACTAGTTTATATCAGAGGCAGTTCAAACATCATTCAGATACAATATATTCTCAATCAGAAAATAGTTAACTTGACCCATTTGTTTCAGCTAGTCACTGCGAAAGTGTAAAGGGACATTCTATTTTTATTTGCATAAGGTAATATTTACTCATTCCTTCCAACTTCAGTCAAGTTACAAATAAGGTGTAATTTACTCAGTCTAAAAATTTAAAAATTTCCAGTTTGTAGCTTCGTCAGCTTAAAAATGTCAACGGGTATAATTTATTCTTCCTGAAAGACAAGCCTTGTGGGCAAGCCGTAACACTTACCCAGCGAACACTAGATAATTCAGAGCACTGACACCCAGCAAGCAAACTAGGCGTTAACCTTTTGAAGTGGAAAGAGATTTTAAACTTTCAGTACAGGCTGCTCCCTCCAAGTGTGAATTGTGAATTCTGGAATGTCGGCTTCTAAATTCATGAGACTTGGTTATAGTAGGAATTCATGAGACATATCGGGAAGATGCCA
The DNA here is from genome assembly GCF_015104395.2 of Macrobrachium nipponense. NCBI lineage: Eukaryota > Metazoa > Arthropoda > Malacostraca > Decapoda > Palaemonidae > Macrobrachium > Macrobrachium nipponense. The sequence continues at coordinate 80,829,267 of NC_061087.1, forward strand.
GAACTATGCCCAAGAAGAAGCTATGACTGAGATGAAGGTTTTATTGAAGTTATTAGGAATAAAATTTTGTATCTCTCTTACGGAAGGAAAGATCATTTGATTAGACTCACCTACAGGGTAATGCCGTCTGTGCACATTACTTGGTGCACTGTAAGCATTATGCCTAAAGGTTATTTGCAACTTCCCATCGGCCCCTAAGTGCCCCAAGTTTTATCATTTATTTTACCTCCATCCCGCTTCCGTTCATAAATTTTGCTGGCCAACCTCTCTAACTTCTTTACATAGTGTAAGGCGATGAATGAATAAAAGTGTCTCCGTGCTTCGGTTCATAGCCCAATTTTCGTAAATCGTCACCATCTGATCACACTTGTTTTTATTTTGAGGAAGGTTCACTGGGAAGATTCTATTATCATTACCAGAAATATACGTAACTGTCCTTAATGATAGATAATTATTCCAGTCCATTATTGCATTGTCTAAGTTGTTTACTCTCGGTATTGCTAAAAAAAAAAAAAAAAAACACACACACACACAAAGTTTTATAATCCTCAAGTAGTAGGAAGGAGTTTGCAATGCTAATAACTTAGTTTTGGCGTAAATAAAACCATGCAGTGTATCCTCAATACATCATGAAAGACGATGAATTACTAATGTAGAGTGGTACGTTATCTCAAAAGGTTTTCAAAAATAAAATGTTCTATATTCCTCTGGCAGATGGAGGGCTTTGGAACTTCAAGGAAAGATCATATGTATATATATATATATATATATATATATATATATATTATATATATATATATATATATATATATATATATATATATAAAGGTAGAAGCCACAAAGGAAAGTGAAACAATGGAGCGTTGGGAGATCTTTCGACTAAGCTTCCTCTACTTAGCAGTCTGCTAAGTAAAGGACCCTGAGTCGAAAGATCTCGCAGCACCCCAATGTTTCACTTTCCTTCATGGTTACATCCTTATTTATATATTTCATCGCGTTCCAAATTTTTGCGATTAAGTTTTAATATATACATACATACATATGTTATATAATATCATATAATATATATATATATATATATATATATATAATATTAAAACGAGTGAGTTTATGTGCAGCTGTGTAGATAGTTAAGCGTGTGGGTAAGTGTGTGTGCCACCCACGAAAACCAGCCACGGCCGTATGCAAAAAGCACTCGAGCCATCCCCCCATTCGTCCATGATGCGAAGTAGAAATCTTTCCACTGGCATTTCCCCGTAATCGCCATTAAACCCTAAACGGAAAACATTCAACCCCGGAAAGGAATAATGGAAAGGGAGACATATTTCACCACATTTTCATGAAAGTGCATGTTGGCGCATTTCGCTACATTCAGCCAATAAAATAGCGCGTATTGGAGAACATCCGGGACAAGCTGGGTTTATGTTTGCATATTATTTTGGGAGAGCGTTGCTCTGTCAACAAAACAAAGCGATTGCTTGGGTCGGGAGCAGCACCTTTAACCTGCCCTGTTATTTGACCCATATGGATTTGCCGTAGGGAAAACACAAACATTTATATATGCGTATATATATAATATATATTATATATATATATCAGTATATATATATATAGTATTAATATATATATATATATAGGTATATAGTATGAGATTATTATATATATGATAGAGATATATAGTATATATGTATTAATATATAATTATATATATAGAGATTACATAAGATAGAGATATATATATGATAATTATAAATAATATATAATAGATATATTTATAATATAATTATTAGAGATATCATATGTATGTATGATGTGATATATATATATATTAATAGTATATATATTATAATATGTAATATATAATATATATATAATATATATATTTATATTTAATAATATATTTATAATATATAAATATATATATATGAGATATATAAATATATAGTATAATATAATTTATATACATATAATGTTATATTTATATATATATATATTATTATATATATATATATATATAGATAATTATATATTTATGTATATATAAAATATATAGTAATATATATATTATAATATATTTATGATATATATATAGGATATATATTATATATTCAGTATAGTATATATAGGATGAATATATAGATAGTATGATATATAATATATATATAATTTATATATTTAAATATATAATAGATTATATATAGATATTGATAGATAGTTATGAGATGAGTAGATATATTGATAATAGATATAGAGATATATATAAGGATATACAGGAAATGGAGAGATAATAGAGAATAGAGAATATAATAGAATGATATATATATAGATAGGTATATATAGTATATATATTATATACTATAGATATATATGATAGGGATATTATATAGATATAGAATTTATTACTAGGGATTATATATAGATATATATATAGATATATATATATGAAGCAGATAGATATATATTTGGATATATAGATATATACATATATATATATGTAATATTTATATATATAAGATATATATATAGATATATATATATATGATAGTAGAGATATATATATATATATATATATATAACAAATTATATAATATATATATATATATATATATATATATTGATATATATATTTTCTATTTATAATATATATGATATAATATATATATATTTATGTATATATATATATATTATTATAATATATATACCATATATATATATATAGATATTTATATAGAATATATTTAGTTTATATATAAATGGTATATACCAGTATATATATATAGATATATATATATACATATAGATATATATAACATATATATTATTAGTATATATTTTATAGAATATATATTTATGAGGTATATATGTATATAAATATATATAATTATATGACTGGTAACAATGTTCTGTTAACAACAGAATTCCATCTAATAAAAGGAGCCCATAAGAACACCAAAATATAGAGAAAAAAGTACTATATTTCAGAGACGCTGTCTCCCTCTTCAGGTAGATGAATGAGAAAAGTTTACAGAAAAGGTGGTATTTATACCAAGAGGTCCATCCACAAAACAAGCCAATTTAAGTCCACCACCCCCGCTGATAATCTTCCTTTAATCTTCTTAAGGGTTGGTTGAATGAAGAGGTTGTCGATCGTGTCCGAAATCCATGCTCCTTTTGAGATGTTCATTACCTGCCTCTCTTTATTAAGGCCGATTCCATCATTGACTCTTGTACCGGCAGTTGCTGCTATAAATTACACGTGACAAATTCCAGTTTATTCTATGGTTATGTTCATTTATATGGTTGAAAAATAGCAGAGTTCTGTTGTCCATACCTAACTGACCGTTTGTGTTGTATTAATCTCTGGGAAGGGATTTACTGTAAATCCGATGTAAGATTGGTCACAGTCCTGGCATGGGATTTCGTATACCCCAGAGTCCTTTGGAGATGCCTTTTGTTGGACGTTAATCAGGGATTTGGCTAAGGTGTTTGGGTAAGTAAATACAAAAGGTTCGATTTTCCGAAGGATTGGTTATTCTCTTAATCGTGTCCAGGTGGGGAATTATTATTTTATTGTTATGTATATCTGGTCTTGTCTTTAGGGGGTCGGTAGAAAATTACGTTTGCTTTGTGAATTGCTTTCTCAATTATATGGTCAGGATATTTTAAAGACGAAAGTTGCTTGCGAATTAGTTCAAATTCTTTTTCCAGGAATTCTGGGGACAAATTCGTAAGGCTCTTAAGAACAAGTTACTAGCTACACCTATCTTGATAGTACTGTCGTGATAGCTAAAGTAGTGAATATATGAAAGTGAGAACGTTGGTTTTCTGTATATGGTGAATTTGTATTCTGTCGTATCTCTGATTATTAAAACATCAAGAAAAGGAATTTTGTTGTCTGTTTCCCATTCAACTTTAAATTTGATGCTGGGCACTAATGTGTTAATTTCGCGAGGAATTCATTAAAAATTGCCCCACCTATTATCCCAAAATGTTAGGATATCATCCACGTATCTCATCCACAGCATGTTTTTGGGTTTTATGCATTTATTACTGTAGTTTCAAAGTATTCCATGTACAGATTGGCTAGAACAGGACTTAAAGGACTACCCATACTACACCCGAATTTTTGCTTGTAGAATGATTCCCCGAATGAAAATACGTTATTAGATGCACATAATTCAACTAGCTTTATTATTTTGTCAAGCGCCAAAGGGAAATGATCTGAATAGGGGGATAATTTTACCCTTAAAAAACTGGAAGAACGTCCTGTACTGGTACTTTAGTGAACAGGGAATCTACGTCAGGCTTAAAAGTTTTATGTTGTGAAGTGGTATATGTGCTTCTCTGAATTTGTGACAAAAATCTTCCGAATGTTTAATGTGACTGGGAGAAAAGGTGCCTAAAAAAGGGGAAACGGAGGCCAGCTAACCATTTAGAAATTTTGTAATTGAAAGCTCCGGCACATGAAACGATGGGTCTGAATGGAAGATTGTCTTTGTGAGTTTTGGGAAGGCCATAAAAATAGGGTAATTTAGGATTAATTACTTTAAATTTCTCTAATAGTTCAATACTCTTTTTTGTCTTTGCATTAATCTTACTTTCCGAAAAAAATTCTGTGGGAACGTTTCCAACAGACTTCTACGCAAGTTAAAATAACCTAATAGACAATAGTGCGTGAATAATCTTGAGCAACAAGACAAAGTTTTAAACTTATCCAACACCCCCCAATTACTGTAAATCAACATTTAGTTTTAAATTTAGGCTTATCCTTCGCCCTTATACCAGACCGCAAAAACAACCTAGACTTCATAGTGGCTTTTGATAAATTCATATCTGACAAAAACTACAACCGTGAAGAGATATGTTTAAAAGGAGTGTTACTAAATGCTTTAACTGATTTACATAAGAAATATCCTGTTCCTCGCAGATTCATGATAGCCATCACTCGCTAAAAAAAGTTAGATAGTTTATAATAAGTAGATCCGACAAAGACGGCAAAATCGTAATAATGGACAAAGACTTCTACCTTGACAAAATCAACCAGCTCCTTAGCGACACAAAACACATACGAAAAAACTGACGAAAAATCCCCTCCAAAACGTTCCCACAGAATTTTTTCGGAAAGTAAGATTAATTGGCAAAGACAAAAAGAGTATTGAACTATTAGAGAAATTTAAAGTAATTAATCCTAAATTACCCTATTTTTATGGCCTTCCCAAAACTCACAAAGACAATCTTCCATTCAGACCATCGTTTCATGTGCCGGAGCTTTCAATTACAAAATTTCTAAATGGTTAGCTGGCCTCCTTTCCCCTTTTTTAGGCACCTTTTCTCCCAGTCACATTAAACATTCGGAAGATTTTGTCACAAATTCAGAGAAGCACATATACCACTTCAACAAATAAAACTTTTAAGCCTTGACGTAGATTCCCTGTTCACTAAAGTACCAGTACAGGACGTTCTTCAGTTTTTAAGGGTAAAATTATCCCCCTATTCAGATCATTTCCCTTTGGCGCTTGACAAAATAATAAAGCTAGTTGAATTATGTGCATCTAATAACGTATTTTCATTCGGGGAATCATTCATACAAGCAAAAATTCGGGTGTAGTATGGGTAGTCCTTTAAGTCCTGTTCTAGCCAATCTGTACATGGAATACTTTGAAAACTACAGTAATAAATGCAATAAAACCCAAAAACATGCTGTGGATGAGATACGTGGATGATATCCTAACATTTTGGGATAATAGGTGGGGCAATTTTAATGAATTCCTCGCGAAATTAAACACATTAGTGCCCAGCATCAAATTTAAAGTTGAATGGGAAAACAGACAACAAAAATTCCTTTTCTTGATGTTT
>NC_061087.1:80840122-80857622 GCF_015104395.2 Macrobrachium nipponense
TGACTCCCTTCTGATACGCCCACTTACGCAAATTCAGTCTTAAATTTCACGGTTGGAATATGAGTAGAAGATTTCAGGTAAAAGGTTGAAGTGAAAAAGGTGGAGTTAGGATTGTGGGTAGAGGTAGTAGAAGAGGGGGAGGGTGGTTGGGGTCTGTCGTCTTCCTACTTAACCAGGTGGTGATTTTACGGGTGTTCTGGTTGCTTGCGACCATCTTCCTTATTTTTTATATAGCGAGTGTGTTTCCCAGGAGCAAGGACAGGTCCTGGTGGCGGTCCTCATGGTTCTATCTTTGCCTAAATAACAGACAGTGGCCCTACATTGTAAGCCTTGCTATGGCCGGAACTAGGCCTAGTCACCTGAAGGTAGCAGCAGCAGTTAGAGACTTTCTCGAAGATGGTGTTTTATGCTCGGTCCTAGAAGACAAAATCAGTACTACCAACTACACCCAACCTCTCTGTTGAATCATTGTGGATTCATGGTTGATTATGTTTAATGTTGCGGAGATTTTCCCTTTGCATTCTATTGATACTTGCATGATTTTATGCATCTTCCCTAAAATAATTGATAATACACTATGATATTAAATATTTGGTTCCACATTGCTCGAAATATACGTGGGTAATGTTGGTCATCCTGTGTTGAACGAAAATTTCTAATTTTTTCGTTTCTATTGTTTGAAGTCATTACTATACTTTAAAATAATTACTGTTATCGTAATTTTTTATTATGATTGTTATAAATATCATAGATTTGATATTTGTGCATCATATGTTAGCTCTACTTTGCTTGATAGAGCTTTCATTGTAGAAAAAAAAAAGTTTTTCAGTTATGTGTTGTAGTTGCCAGTTAGTGAATTTCGAACGAAATCCTCTGAATTTTGTCGGTTCACTTCTGGAACTTACTGTACCAAACCGGTAGTCAGTCGATATATATTGCAAACTGATTACAAAAGAAGAAGTAACTACAAAATCACCCGAAAATGCTTGCTGAGAATCTTCTGGAGCGTCCACACACACTCACACACTTACACACACAGACACACACACACACACACACACATATATATATATAATATATATATGTGTGTGTGTGTGTGTGTGTGTAGTTATATCTATAAATGATAAACTATACGTAAGGCCTAGTTCAATATGTTTACATACTCGTACTGAGAAGCAAGGCTTAAAATAAGGACCAGAGCAAATATTTTTCTGGGATATCCCGTAATCTGACCTCCTTGCATATATTTTTGGTTCATATTTGAATTAACGGACACAAGGACACACACAGACACCGAGAGAGAGAGAGAGAGAGAGAGAGAGAGAGAGAGAGAGAGAGAGAGAGAGACTTTGAGATTTCATTGCATGTATAATTTTGTTTATTGATTGGAAATGGAATTATAATAAAACCTTCCAGTCATTAGTGAAAACTTAAGTAGCCAGATAACTGATATTTAACGGAAAACGATGACAAACCGATATTTATTGAGAAAAGAGGACATTCAGAAAATAGCATTACCTGAGAAATATAACCCACCTGAGTATTTACTCAATGTACCCACAAAAATGAGAGAACATGTTATTTGATAATTCTCTACTGCCAAATCACAGTTAATTACTCTTTGTTTTAGATGACCAAGATTAACCGGTTTAAGCAGAATAATTAAAGGAAATTATCAGTAATCTTAAGAAATATATGTTTATTAAGAATTATTCGAATACTAGCAGCGTGCTTTACACCACAGTCTGTTTATCATTTTAATGTGAATATGACAATTTTTCTTTTTTTAACAATTTCTAGTATGAATTACGAGCCTCATTTATCACCATAGAGCATGATTAACTGGGAAAATTTGAGCAGAATATCAATCAGCCGAGTTTTTCAAAATTCTGTTTATTGTTGGGAACAGGAGAATTATTACGAATCATTTCCCGATGAATAGTTGCTATTAAGAATTCCGAGTGGAATGTAACAGATTTTCGATGTAATGATGATTCCTCTCTCTCTCTCTCTCTCTCTCTCTCTCTCTCTTCTCTCTCTCTCTCTCTCCCTCTCTCTCTCTATCACTATATATATATATATATATATATATATATATATATATATATATCTATATATATATATATATATATATATATATATATATATATATATATTATATAAAGAGAGAGAGGCAGACAGAGAGATAGAGAGACAGAGAGCAGAGAGACAGAGAGAGAGAGACAGAGACAGAGAGAGAGAGAGATATTATCAAAACATACTTTGCCAAAACTTCCTTATCTTCGCCTTATCTTCGTTTCATAGATGACTGTAAAAGCAAATGCACGCGGAATTACAAATAAATATAGGAAATGCAACAGAAATATAAGTAAAAAATGCGGTGTAGTTTCTTCTGCGCAATCGAGTTTTCTGTACGTAGTATTTATCAAGGCCACCGAAAATAGATCTATCTTTCGGTAGTCTTGGTATAATGCTGTATTAGCCGCTGCCCGTAAAACTTCAATCACTGCCCAGTGGTGACCTGACCTACATCGTTGCCAGACGCACGATGATGGCTAACTTTAACCTTAAATAAAATAAGAACTACTGAGGCTAGAGGGCTGCAATTTGCTATGTTTGATGATTGGACCGTGGATGACCAGCATAATGATTTACAACGCTCTAGCCTCGGTAGTTTTTAATATCTGAGGGCGGACAGAAAAAGAGCGAACAGAAAAAAAGTGTTGACCGACTGACAAAGCCGCCACAATAGTTTCTTTTTCAGAAAGCTCAAGTCTGCTGGCTACAAAATAAAGCGCTTAACCGAGTTAGATACAACTAAATTTCCTTTCTTTTGATGATGTCTACCCTTAATAAATAAATCGATGAAAGTCAAAGTAACAGATAAATGACAAAAACTTCATAGAAATCATAATAATAATAATAAAAAACTGCTTTGGTCGAAGTGAATGACTGACACGAAACGCGACCACGTAAGACCCTGAAATTGATCGTGTATTCGCATAACGCAGGCGATTCAAGCGCATTACACAGTCAACTGGACTGCCACCACGATCAAATAATAGTCAGATTAATCATTGAATTCGTACAACAACTGACTGCAGCCAGCTCTCTCTCTCGTCCACGATGAAACTCAACCCAAACGCGACCATAATCCGATGCTCAAACGCAGAGCTGGACGAACGGGAGTAATTGTTCTGATTGAGGCCAAATATAAACAATAAATAATGATGGGAGAGATTTGGCTCTATTTTTTTTTTTCTGGGGAGCGATAGGACGGGGTTTTAGTTGGTGGGTGGGTACTGGGAACGGGGGGGTGGGTGTTCCATCGGAAACTGAACAAAAATTTAATTACATGATTAATTCATGATGCCGTCAGTGCGTGAGAGAGATGAAACAAAAATCATTCCTCGTCACTGTACGGTTATAAAAACAAGTTCAAAAAGAAAAGAATGATAAAAAGAGGTGCATGTCAAGCAAGGGATTTCATCATCTGGCTGCCTGTGGACCCATGTTTACGCAGAGATATTGATTATATGCATGAATACGCGTAGTTTTTAAACCTGCATCACGAAAAATATATATCCAGTATTTTACGACTGGTTGGATGAATCTTCATTTCTGTCCTGGTTTTAAGATTACACAAAATCAACAAAAACAAAATAGTAAATATTGTGAATTTAGATGAAGGAACTATTTACATTATTTCGAACTAACGGCAGACTGGAACAACTGAATATGGAATGGAATGGACTATATAATTTAGGCCAAAGGCCAAGCACTGGGACCAATAAGGTCATTCGGCGCTAAAAGGAAAAATTAGAGTAGAAAGATTTGAAAAGGTTAACAGAAGGAAAACCTCGCAGCTGCACTATGAAACAATTGTTAGGAGAGGGTGGACAGTAATAAGGAATAAAGAATACGTGAACGGAGACAACTGAATATGCTTCCTCGACGCAAAAAACGTTCCATGTGGTTCAGGTAAAAAGGTCCACATTAGTCCATTTATTGGACTTACCTTATATTTACATTTTTGGGAATTACCCATGCCGATCTACTCTAAACCAGCCACCACTATGTAAATAAAGAAATATCAAGGCAAAAGTTTGTTTAGATATTTCTCCTACAGTATGAAATTATCTTAAATTAAAATTATATATATATATATATATATATATATATATATATATATATATATATATATATATATATATATATATTATATATATATATAAAATACATATATATATACACATACTATATATATATATATATATATATATATGATATATATATATATACATACATATATATACATATATATATATATATATATATATATATATATATATATATATATATATATATATATATATATATATATATATGTACATATATATAGTATATATAATATATATATATATATATATATATATATATATATATATATATGGAGAGAAAAAAAGACAAAATATTGTCAGGTAGGAAAACATTGAAAAACTAAGTACATAGCTCTCTCTCTCTCTCTCTCTCTCTCTCTCTCTATCTTTCTTCTCTCTCCTCTCATCTCTCTCTCTCGGAGGCCGCGTACCATTTTCCCATGGCAATTTATTGCAACTTTCAATCAAAGCTCAATCAAGAGGATTCATTCAAAGCTTATCGTGACAATCAAACCTTCAAAATGGCTTCCATGTTATCGTCCGTAAAGCTTTCCACTTTTATCTTTCCAGTTTCCGGGTTTTTATCTCTCTCTCTCTCTCTCATCTCTCTCTCTCTCTCTCTTCTCTTTCTTTTTTTATTTGGGGGTCGTGTTTCTCTGATGACTGAAGTTTTTCTGATTCCTTTCGTAAATATGCCTCTTTTATTTTTGTTCAAAACATACGCATAATTGAAGGCAGCAATTCACGTCCACTCACCAACATTCACAAATAAGCACCAACCCACCCACCCACACACACACACACACATACACAAACACTCATAAATGAACTATATATAAGATATACAGCACAAGTCGGTTTTACGCTCTCTTACCGTTCAAGTATGCGTAAAGTCATGTCATGAATATCTGCACTTAACTCTGCTGTCGACTAGCTACAAATAGAGTTCGCATATAAATAAACACACACGCACAACAATGGTAACATAATATATTATATATATGATATATAAATATTATCATATATAATATATATTAATTCATTTAATTAATACCCATAATATAATTATTATATAATATGTATAGAATTTATTAATTATTAAATATAATAATATCTATATAATACTATCAAAATTATATATATTATATTATAATATATACTAATATATATAGAGAGAGAGAGAGAGAGAGAGAGAGAGAGAGAGATTGAGATTTTCAATTTCTCGACATCTTTTAAAGAAGTAAATTCTCTGGGGTATAAATTTCTTTCTAGCGAAGCTTGAAGGAGACCATCTGAGAGCGAGTGCTGTATGCGGGAGAGTGCTTTATTTGATTACACATATTCTATTAAAACTACAACACAGTAGTAGCTTGAAAATGGATTTGGGAACACCAATAGAAAACGTCTCGAGGAACGCTTTAATTTTCCGCAGATTTTCATTCAATTGCTGAGCGTATGTGGATTCATTTGCATAAAACGAGTAACTATTCTTAAAAGCGCTCTCTCTCACTCTCTCTCTCTCTCTCTCTCTCCTAGATGTGTGTACCCATATTGTTCCTCCCTTCCTAGTCATTAGGTGCAAGTCTCTCTCTCTCTCTCTCTCTCAGATGTTTGTAACCTTATTATTCCTTCCTTCCTAGTAATTCTGTGCACTGAGTCAAATGTTTTACCAAAATCCTGTCATAAACTCTCTCTCTCTCTCTCTCTCTCTCTCTCTCCCATATTGTTTCTCCCTTCCTAGTTATTCTGTACACCGTGTCAGGTTTTTTACCAAAATTCTATCATATACTCTCTCTCTCTCTCTCTCTCTCTCTCTCTCTCTCTCTCTCTCTCTCTAAGCATGTCTCTCAGCTTATATCGCTGTTCCTTTTAATAAAGAATAGAAATATACGAACAAACGAGTCTTACGCACTACCAGCCAAGGTTATTCATGTATCATTAGAATAAATAATAGGAAAATCTTCCTACCATTTGTATTCATATTTTTTTCAGCAAAGATTCTATACCGAAGTTTTAACCAGGTTTGCCAGTAAAGAGCTATAAGATTATAGCCTAAGATTATATATTTCAAGGTACCATAACTTCAATTAGAAGGTTGTAGCGTAACCTGTAAGCGTGGCATACTAACATCAGTATGATCCCAGGGACATTATGACTAGTATGTCTGAAACTTGAATGAAAAACGAAACTTTTAGAGAAAACGACAAGAAGCTTTTGAAGGGGAAACAACGAAAAACTTACAGAAATACAGAACTAGAGAGAAAATAGCCATGAAACTTTGGCAGAGAATATGGCGTAGCACTTTTAGTGGGAATAAAGCAATTAAGCAAAACTCACAGAAGAACAATCAACGAGAATTGTAACACTGGAGTCGAGGGAAACGTTTAAAAACAAACGAACATGAAACTTAAAAAGAAAACAATGCGGAACTTTCGAAAGATGATAACGGGTCAGAGAGCGCAAACGAGATTTTTTTTCTTTTAAGAGAAAACTTGAAGCTTTTTGATGGGAAACTTAGAGCTTAATAAGAGAAAAGTCAATGGGAAATTCTTGATAAGAGGCAAAATAGACAATGGAGCATTCAGAGAACCCAAAAATATATTTGTGCAAGATTGCAAACTTTCGTAAACGGCCTGGGATTATATAATCGAAGATACAGAGCCATCCCTTCGAAATATGAATAACGTCCCAAAACATAATAGTTTCCGTAGTTTATTGCCATGAGAACTCAATTTATTTGACATGGCTCAAAGTGCATTGGCTTTATCAGAACAAACACTTATCAGAATTGCAATTACCAAATATCTTTGCTTGGTAAACATGAGGGTGATGTCGCTATGAAGCATTTAATGTTGAAAAATTTAATGTTTTTTTTACTCTCTCTCTCTCTCTCTCTCTCTCTCTCTCTCTTTGTTAGACCAGGTCAAATTCTAGGTTGTCATCTCAATCTCTCTCTCTCTCTCTCGTTCACTTGTATATCTGTCTGTCTGTCTCTCTTGTCAGACTATGTCAAATTCTAGGTTGTTATTCCAATCTCTCTCTCTCTCTCTCTCTCTCTCTCGTTCCGCTTTCTCTGTCTGTCTGTCTGTCTCTCTTTTGTGTGTGTGTGTGTCTCTCTCTCTCTCTCGTTCTCTCGTCTTGCTTTCTGTCTGTCTGTCTGTTTCTCTTTCAGACCAGCTCAAATTCTAGGTTGTCATTCAAATCTCTCTCTCTCTCTCTCTCTCGTTTTTCCACAAGCAGAAGGCTCCAACCCCAACATCCGAAGAGCCTCCGAATACTGGCAGCAGGAAAGCCGTTCAGCCAGCACTCCTATATAGCTTCACTTGCACTAACGAGCCGTCGAGTCCTTAATAGATGTTGACTTAAACAAGCTCTCCAAGGAACGAGTGCTTTCTCCTCCCCTTCCTGTCCTGTAACTATGTTTACAGTATTCCGCCTCGGAGATTAACAAGAAACTACTTTCTATATAAATGATGAAGGAAGACTTTTTTTTTTTTTTTTTATCTTTTTATCTTTTTTAGGGAAGGTGTTTCTTTTAAATTCTTCGGGCTCTTAAAAAGGCGTTCTGAGAAGCTGTGTTTAAAGGGTAGACTTGGGTTAGTTTATGCTATTTATTCGTTATGACGTTAAATGCAGTTCCTCGTGAATATATATATATATATATATATATATATATATATATATATATATATATATATATATATATATATATATATATATATATATATATATATATATATATATATATATATATAGTATATATACATATCTTTATTTATTTATTTATTTATATATTTACATATATACGTCTATATATATATATATATATATATATATATATATATATATATATATATATATATATGGTATATGTATATATACATACATACATATCTATACGTATATCGATCTATCTATCTACTCTATCTATCATCTATCTACTATCTATCTATATATATTATATACATATATATATATATATATATATATATATATATATATATATATATATATATACATATATATAGTTTATGAAAAGTGATTCGACTGAATGTGATAACTGATAATTGTAAAATAATGTGTGGAATATATGGAAGTTTGTAATTCTCTTCAGATTGTTTTTATTGACTGCGGAGAGGTATTTGATAATGTCCACATACCAGTATTATGTCAAGTCACGCGTCACTTTGGTATGTTGCTAAACAACGGTAATTGAAAGTATAAACAAATAAAACTGGATGCAAAGTTAAAATTGAAGATGTCGAGTAATGGGAATTTGTAGTAAATGGTTGGGACTTATAGGGCATGTTATGTCACATCCGCGGTTTGCATTTATTGATTCTATGATGAAAACAATAGTCAGAGACCGAAGAGGTTTAGAAATAATACAAGTAATAGTCAATGGTGTCAAGTAAGGTTACATAAGAGCTGGATGATTTAGACCTTAAGCTAAGTGTGTGTATCGTAGTTTAAGGATTAGATATTTTGTACATGGCTAGGAACCAATTGGTTACTTAGCAACGGGATCTACAGCTTACTCTGGGATCCGAAGCACATTATATCGAGAAATGAATTTATAATCCCAGAAATATATTCCTCTGGTCCCACGTTGGTAGAGCGGAGAATCGAGCTAAGGACTACCGAATCGGTAGGCGAGCACGTAACCCACTCGTCCAACGAGGAACAAAAATTAGACCAACTTGGATAAGACCAAAGAGACCCGAAGCTGGAAGACTGAAGATTTGCAAGTGATAAGGAGGTGGCAAGAAGAGGAATTTAACACGGTTATGGGGCGATGATACTATATACTATATATATATATATATATATAATATATATATATATATATATATATATATATATATATATATATATATATAAATATATACACGCACACAGACACAGACACACACACACATTAAATAATATATATACATATATATATATATATATACACACACACACACACACACACACACATATATATATATATATATATATATATATATATATATATATATATATATATATATATATATATATATAATCACAAGAAAGCATTTCTGTCGCAAGTAGAACATTTTCTAAATAGTATCAGGTACTATTCGAGCATATTGTAATAAAAGTCGCCAACATGAGATGTATGTACTGAAAATATTCAACTATTATGCAAAGAGACCTTTTTCAGTGTTTTATTACAAAGAAGAATTTTCTTTAATGTTTTTCATACTGGCAAAACGATAATCAATTAAAATAACTTTGCTTTACCAGAATCAGTATTTGATGATTGATTCCTATGCTAAACATATTCTGAATACTCGTAAGGAACCTTTGAACCAATAAAAATAAAAAACGTATTAAGAAATATTGTTAACGTAATTTGATCCTCACCGTGCTTTGCGAAATATTATCAAGACAGTAAATTGAACAGAGAGAGAGAGAGAGAGAGAGAGAGAGAGAGAGAGAGAGAGAGAGAAATAAAGCTACAAATACAAGTCTCGGCTCTCACACCGCCTTGACAGATATTCCTAAATAAATACTGTACACGATAAAAATCTCTCGGGGCCAAAGTTGTAGCCATACAGTCAGACGAGAGGAGATGCGTTGAACACCAAACATTTCTGGAACTTTTTTTTATTTTTGGTGCTTTTCATATGTTCTTTGTTCTTATCTTTTGAAATATCGTAAGATTTGATGATATATAGAACTAAACAGAGGTTCTTACACAGAGAGCGACTCCCAAGGTGCTAAGAAGCTCATTTATAGATCACAATTAAGGATACTGGGTATGTCATATGTCGTTGAAAATATCTGTTTGTAGGCACCAAATATTCACTCTAGTTTAGACACCCATATGCTAATTCGTAAGTCTCTGTCTGTCTGTCTATATGTATAAATATATATATATATATATATATATATATATATATATATATATATATATATATATATATATATATATTACACACACACACACACACATATATATATATGCGTGTGTGTACGTGTGTGTGTGTGGATCTCTTGGTATAAATACCGCTTTTTCTGTAGCTTTCCTCATTAAATCTACCTAAGGAGAGAGACAGCTGGTCTCTGAAATATAGTTTCAGACACCAGCGTTTTGTCGTTTTTATGGTCTTTTTTCATTAGATGGAATTCTGATTTATATTTCACAGTCATATATATACATATATATGTATATATATATATATATATATATATATATATATATATATATATATATATATATATATATATATATATATATATATATATATATATATATATATATATATATATATATATATACATGTGTCTGTGTATGTGCTTGCGCGGGTGTTTGTGTGCGTCTGTCTCTGATTAACAGATGTAGAAAGGAAAATGAGGAAGTATTGACTTCATGAGTTAATTTTACAAACATTAACTGATTATATAAGTGAATGCACTAGCGTTGAAAAAGTAACTGATATTTGAAAGTCCGATTACACATGTGTTGGCACCGTACTTAATTTTTGCTATGATACTCTTTGGTAAATTATCATATGAAAGTCATACAGAGGACACAAACTCGTTAATCCACCATCAGTACGAGCTGTATCCTCCGAAAAGTTTACATAATCATGTAAAGAAAAATATATATATATTCATGTTTATTTTTTGTTTCCTTTGAAGCGCCAGAATTCTCTAACTTTGGTTTTGGGCTGGGAAATAATAATAATAATAATAATAATAATAATAATAATACTATACAAAGAACAGTGATATTTTGACAAACAGTGGACGAAGAACCCTTTTTGTGTATTTCTTAAGCATAATAACTTATCAATAATATACTGATATACTTAAAAAACATATTAAAGAATAACCTCTTTGCTATTTGTACTAATAATAATAATAATAATTAATTAAATAATAATAAATAATTAATAATAATAATAATAATAATAATAATAATAATAATAATAATAATAATAATAATAAAAGATCACTCAACCTGGACTCCAGCTCCAAGAATTATTGACAAGCATGAAGACAAGCACGTCTCGTATTCTACCGATGCTTATTTCTCCAGGAAAGCAATGATTTTTGTTGTTGTTTACCCTCTTCCTAGACTTGCTTGCACGAGACCTTTGTACGTTGCTTGCTTGATACATGATGCAGACTTTTCGTGTAGGAACATGTCCGAGTGTGAAATCGCCGATCAGATTCTGGTGAACGCGAACCAAAATACCTTATGAAATCAGTGGTGTGACAGAAGACAAGACAAGACCACATCACTGCGGAATCGAGCGTTAAATTAAGAGTTGAATTCAATACCTGGGTTGAAGAAAGGAACAGAATTCGCCCACGGATGGACGGACAGCGAATTGTTACTGAAATAGAAGCAAGATACGATTTAAGTGGATTTTTCGTACCTCGATCTTTTCCTCGTATCTCCAGCACTGGAGTTAAGTCGGTGAATAGCGAATTTCGCCACCAAGCTGTTACCTTATGCAAATACTTAACGCTCGCCCTCAAGTCCCGGAGAATAAACAAAGCGTCGGGTCAATCCGCTTGACAGCTTTGTGCTCTCTCTCTCTCTCTCTCTCTCTCTCTCTCTCTCTCTCTCTTGCAGGTGCACCCTTGACCAATTGCTTTTATTCAGATTGTATCTGGCAATCAGTGAAATAATTCTAACTGCGAAAGAAACTATATATTATTGAGGACTAACAAGAACAGCAGAGAAGCTTTATAATAACGTAATGACGACATAGGCTGTAACATGTAGTTATTCCTTAGCAAACTTGTAATATTTTCCACTATATTCCAGTTTTGTTTCAATGGCCTTACAATTTTTCTCGGGAATCAAACCATTATTTACATTTCAATTGTTGCCAAAGAGGGAGAATTATTATATAAAAAGAAGAGGTAAATGAAAAACAGCGAAGATATATATATGTCCAAAGGTTGTGTTTTAGCACAAATTTGTCGTTCAGGTTAAACCGACGTCACATCATTACGTCTGAATTACATCTAAGTTTTCCGTTATACCATTTTCCATTTGATGTTGAATTTCGTGCATACGTCATACAAGTTGTGCCAAGAACAATGTGAAAAGAAAACGAACATCACAGTTCTGGCATTACATTGGCATCTGCATAATCTCCTACTTGATGAATACGACTTACAAGGTATAACAACAACACTAGGATATAAGATACTGTGACACTCAAGGCAGTTTTCCATCCAGAGATCTCTATTCAGAGAATATTTACTGAAGGCCCTTTGACCACGCACAGCAGCCCTTTGAGGCTATTAGGGGGAGACGGCGCTCTCTCAGTCCTCTTTGGTAAATAAACGGGGGTAAATGTCCTCGAGCAGAGGTATATTCTCTGAGTGAATTCTCTTTATTAAAAATAATATCATTCCACTTATTTTGTATGGCGAAATCGAGAAGAGAAATCCATGGAAATGAAATAGTCTTTCGTAATATGCATTCATTCCCGTTGCTTGATTATCGGTGTTTCTTCTGTATATAAAGTATCACTCTTGTTTTTAAATGTAAAAGCAACACAGACAGACGCATTCACCCTTCACACACACCTACACGTGCATACCTGTGTAAGTATATATATATATATATATATATACATAATATATATATATATATAATATAATATATATAATATACACATATATATATGTCTGACATGTATTGTGAATATGGTTTTGTTTACCAACTTCTGAATAGCTGTCACCTATAATCCATTAATTGTCTTGAAATTGTATCTGAGATGATTGTCTTAAACCTTTAATTGCACCCATTGTTTATGCTTGTTTGGGAAGGTTTCTCATCTTCCAGGTGTGTCGGATTCTAGGTACTAATCTCTTTATAATCCCTATCTGTCAGTTATACGAATCTTCTTGTATTGTCTTTTCCCGTATTTATGTCAGTCTCTGCTCAGCAAAGGACGTTTAACGTTGAAAGATCTTGTAGATCCTCCTTCGTTTATTTTTCCTTCGTGGCATATATCTTTATTTATGGATTTATCACGTTCCTAACTTTCGTGATTCAGTTATACATACATACATATATGTATATATATATATATATATATATATATATATATATATATATATATATATATGTACATATATAATATATATATATATATATATATATATATATATATATATACATATATATATATATATATATATATATATATATATATATATATATATATATATATATATATATATATATATATATATATATATGTGTGTGTGTGTGTGTGTGTGTGTGTGTGTGTATCTATATCTATATATATATATATATATATATATAATATATTATATATATATATATATATATATATATGTGTGTGTGTGTGTGTGTGTGTGTATCATATATATATATGTATATATATATATATATATATATATATATATATATATATATATATATATATACATATATATATATATATATATATATATATATATATGTGTGTGTGTGTGTGTGTGTGTGTATCTATATATATATATATATATATATATATATATATATATATATATATATATATATTTATATATTCACAAGTATACACATGTGCATGGACATGT
The DNA here is from genome assembly GCF_015104395.2 of Macrobrachium nipponense. Lineage (NCBI taxonomy): Eukaryota > Metazoa > Arthropoda > Malacostraca > Decapoda > Palaemonidae > Macrobrachium > Macrobrachium nipponense. The sequence continues at coordinate 80,853,889 of NC_061087.1, forward strand.
AAAAGTATCGCAACGCTATATTAAAACCCTTAGTTTTGATCTACGGATATAGGCTCTGTGTCTGTTTACTTATGAGGTTGAAGAGACTACCATGTATGTACTGAAGTAACAAGTTCTCGTTGGTGGTTTCTAAGCTATATGAATAAACGCCATGACAATCCTTGTAATGAAATGATTAATTTTCTTTTCCTCGTATATACATATATGCCAAATCCCAGTGAATTAAAATATACGCATTCGTTGCATTTATGCCGGTAATGCGTCCTGTATGAGGTTAATGTCTTTACATATCAAGCTTAGGTCTGATTTACAAGCACCCTAGATTTTTGTTGCCTGAGGCCATTAAGAAGCTGGCCTCGTAGGAAACACATTATACTATTATTCGATATAATAGCACTTTGATGTTATTCTTTCTTCTTATTTCAATAAGACCAAAGGACATGTAATCTCTGATCAAGCTTTCTATTTCTAATTTTGAGGCTTGATAGATATAATTTTATACTAATCATATGATATCTTTCGTGACTATTGCACACATACATACACATACAAATGAATAATGTATATACACAAACACACACACATAAATAAAATAAATGAATAAATAAATAAATAAATATATATATATATATATATATATATATATATATATATAAAGTTGTATGTGTGTGTATGTATGTTCCACATACACTTTGATACACATTGAGCAATTTCAACCATACGTGGTGTACATATACTACTTACTTACCATCTGGGAATGAACATTGTCGGATTAAGACATCACTGACACCAAAGGTGGTTGGTGGTGTGGGAAGGGCGGAAATGTAAAAATTAAAGAAAACGGAAGATATTAGTGTCTAATGTATAGTTTTTGAGGTCACTGAGATGAATACTGGCACTCCAGATGCCATTTAATTCCCAAGTTCAGCCCCCATTGGGATGAGGAGAGAAGGGGGTGGGAAGGGGCTGAAATGTAAAAATAACAAAAACGACAGATATTAGTGTCTAATCCATAGTTTTCGATGTCGCTGAGATGAATAGTGAACCTCCTAATGCCCTTTAAGTCCAATTTAAGCCCTGATTGGGAGGGGGGGAGATAAGAAGGGTTGGAGAGGGTGTGAAATGTAAAAATAAAGAAAAGGACAGATAATGGTGTCTAATCCATAGCTTTCGAGGTCGCTGTGAAGAATAGTGACCCTCCCAATGCTTTAGTCCAAGTTCAGCACTGATAGAATATAGAGTGTGATAAGTGGGTGGAACGGTGGGTGACATGTAAGAATAACTGAAAACTATAGGTGTTAGTGTTTAATCCATAGTTTTTGAGGTTGCTGAAATGAATAGTGACACTCCTGAAGCCCTTTAAGTCCAAATTAAGCCGTGATTGGGAGGGGGGGAGATGAGAAGGGTTGGAGAGGGTGTGAAATGTAAAAATAACCAAAACAACAGATACTGGTGTCTAATCCATAGTGTTCGAGGTCGCTGTGAAGAATAGTGAACCTCCCAATGCTTTAATTAAGTCCAAGTTCAGTCCTGATAGAATAAAAGGGTGAGAAGTGGGTGGGACGGTGGGTGACATGTAAAAGTAACCAAAAACTTCAGATGTTAGTGTCTATACCATAGTTTCCGAGGTTGCTGAAATGAATAGTGACACTCATGAAGCCCTTGAAGTCTAAGTTCAGTCCCAATAGGAAGGGAAGGGAGAATACGATAAACAACTTTCTTAATAGGAATGAGAGAGAGAGAGAGTTTTTCAGTTGTAATCAGAGATTTCCTGGGGAGCACAGGGTTGGTCATCTGCTTTATGTATATATATATATATATATATATATATATATATATATATATATATATATATATATATATATATATATATATTACCAGCGAAGGGCGTCGCCCCCCCGGTATTTAATATTTGGTATGTGTATAGCCATTACGTTACGGTGAAGTGGTTACACTCAATCTCTCCCTCCCCTCTCTCTCTCTCTCTCTCTCTCTCTTAAAGTGATCACTGGCATAGCCTTCTCTCCTCTCTCTCTCTCTCTCTCTCTCTTCTCGTCTCTCTCTCCTCTCTCTCTCTCTCTCTCCATTCTATCAGGCCATCAAATCAGAGTCGGAGTTACAAAAAATATAACGTTTTATTCAAAGTAAAGTACTAGTTGAATAACTCAAGTTCTTACAGGATCATCAATGTAATGAAAACAGTTAAGTCTCACAGACAACTAACTCAGATAACCCCCCCGGTATTTAAATGTCTCAATCAGTAATTAGTCACACCAATTGTCTCTTCTCCAAAATACAGTCCCCTCACTAGGATACTCGGTCCCTAGGACACTCTGTCCCCTCACTAGAACCGTCTGTTTAAAATACAGGAGAAAACACTAGTGAGCACACACACAATTGTAAAGACAAAGTCAAAAGATTAAATAAAATGGAACATCTTTACAAAATGTCAAACAGACAACAAGCCATCCCTTTGGTCAAAGTATGATAACTCACCCATTGCAGCCTGGAACTTTAACACTGAAACAAATAGACTTTCGCAGAGCTATCCCAGCATTCATTTTTTCTCCCGTAGCTGTCTCCCTAGTTTCTGCCTAAAACTACCCGTTATGAACAGACATAGTTCGTACACGTACACACGAATTCACCCTTCGTCAACTGGTCGCAGCCAGTTTTCAAAGGCACCTTGAACTAGCCCTCATGAACCCACATACCCACAGAACAAACATTGACCTGTCCAAGTAAGTATCTTCGTATCACACCATCCCAGAAAGAGATGTCAGCTTTCTCAGGTCGTCGCTTCGGACTCTGTCTCTATGGGAAGTTAAATATGATGAATCTGTAAATTCCTAGAAATGTCACAACGAACATATTATCAGTCTTTATTTATGACATATATATACATATATATGTGTATATATATATATATATATATATATATATATATATATATATATATATATATATATATATATATATATATAAATATATTAAGTATAGTGTGTGTGTGTGTGTTTCTGGCTTCAAGTACCTTTTGTGATCAATTTAAAATCTACATATCTAATAAAATAAAAAAAATATATGACGAATATCATTGACGACTTTCCCTAAAATTATTTGAAATATCTGCTGGAAAATGGAACTTATTCGTAAATGACTCTCTATATGAAATCGGTGCAATCAATGTGACATATTGCTTTAATTCAAAAATGATTATCCGAACGGAAATCCAGTTATGAGAGCAAAATACCCATACCAGTCTAAATGTGTTTTTAAGGCAAATTGATGCGTTGCCTAGTCTATAATTATTTAAGGCATTTAAATAATTTCTATGTGGAGAGGACTGCATGAATCTGCCTGACTGCCTTTTTTATGGAATCGAAGTGTTTGATTATTAAAAAAGTATCATTTCATCATTAAAGAGATAGAAGTCTTTTTGAGGTTCATGGTTACTAGAACTTTATATTCACGATCCTTTTGTATATTGTAATTACCTGGCATAATTTTTTTCCTGGATCTAATTTCATAGCTCTTATATTTACATTTTGCATTTGCGAGAATGAATTCTTAGTATTGTACATTTGGTTTTTCTAACTAAATGGAAGGTTATTTATTATAATCTTGAAATTAGCGTTCCATTAACCACCCCTTTAAATCATTTGGGTAGTTTGTTTGGTAAATTTCCACTGGCAAATATTAAGTCTTCAATGTGGTACGCAATATCATCTCTATGC
>NC_061087.1:80870122-80875122 GCF_015104395.2 Macrobrachium nipponense
TTGCATAACAATTAGTATTCATAATAAGAATTGGAAAATAAAATTAATATATCATTCTAACCTTTAGCACAAATTAAAAAAAAAGTTGCTTTTCACAGTGTGGTATGAACACAGTGACAGAACTAAATACATTTCTTAATAATAATTTATAATCTTGATAATATTACTACCTGAAAGAGAGAGAGAGAGAGAGAGAGAGAGAGAGAGAGAGAGAGAGAGAGAGAGAGAGCAAGTTGTCATGTTATAAAAAATAGACTTAAAGAGAATACAGCAAACCAGTATATAGGTAAGCAAATAAATAAGTAAAGAATAAACATATGAAGAAAGCTGGAGCAGCTATGTGTGTTGAAACTGGTTTATTTTATGTGAAATAAAACAAGGCTTGGTGACTAAATGAGAGAATGGGTATTAAAAAACATCAAGCATGTGACCTCTCTGCAGATTTTCTCAAGATTATATCAAAAACACCATGCGATATGGATTAAATGTATAAAAACTAAAGGTTCTGTCAGTAATTCAATGGATAAGCAAGGGAAGTGTTACTCTTGTGACGTCACAGTATTAGCTCTGCCCCCACTGCCGAGTTGAGCAGACCCTACATACTCTGGTTGGTCCTTTTTCAGGCAACCTCACGCGATCTTTTCCAAGACTGACAGGATAGGCAGCTATTTTGCGTCTGTCAATTTCACGGAACAATTTAAAAGCTCCAGGTGTTACGAATTGAAGTCTTATTTGGCAAGTCGACATAGGTCACCTTCAATATCAAATGGACTAGAGACGAAATGAAGCTTCATTAATGCCATTTGAGTTTTTCATTTTATACCTAACAATGAGAATTCTATTTTAAAGAATGTTACCTAATAGGAAAATTTTTTAAAGAAAGGCCATGGGGCTTCTTATATATATATAATATATATATATATATATATATATATATATATATATATATATATGTATATATATATATATATATATATATATATATATATATATATATATATATATACTACTCGTGTTAGCCTTCAACAAGACGGGATGGTTTAGATACCAGATTATTTCATTTACAATGCATATTTTGCAAAATATTGCCTTTTGAAGACGGTCATATATATCATATATATATATATATATATATATATATATATATATATATATATATATATATATATATATATATATATATATTGGAATATGGAAACGCTCTCTCTGGCTTTTATCCATTTATTTAGCCCGACGTTTCTGTTTTTATTTTTAATTTATTGAAAAGGTTTTTAATTATGGTGTTGATAAACAATGTGTATATATTTTACTACCTAAACGCAATTGATGTCTAATCGAAATTCAGCCTTGAAAATGTATCAAGCTGATACGAAACGTCGGCGCTAAATAAATGGATAAAAGACAGAACGCGTCTCCCTACTCCAAGAGTAATTGCTTATGTTTTCATACTTATAAAATAATATATATATATATATAATATATATATATAATATTATATTAGGTATATATATTATATATATATTATATATTTTTTATTATCATTGAGCTACAAATTTCAAATTTAATATCTAAATTTCACTCTACTTCGGAATGATATATCAATATCTATAATATATATATATATATATATATATATATATATATATATCATATATATATATATATATGTATGTATGATGAAGGTTATAGACGACTCAATTGCATTGCTTATGATACAGCAAAAAAGATTTTGTGTAATTTATCAAACAATTTTTTTTCTCAGTGATACAATGAAGAGTGTATGAGTAATTTAAAACCATCAGTGTTACATTTGAAGATAATAAATAAATACAAATATTAGAAAGTGATTGCATATAATGTTTTGGTGCTCATGCAAAAGAAAAGGATAAAAGTGTCCGTCGACGTGGTTGTGGATGTTAAGGAAAGCAAGTGGAATATATTCACATATGTTATCATTCTTTTTAGGATAATTGTCCTTATCGGAGTCTGTTACTATTGTAATCATTCGTGAGTGACAAAGGTACAATAGGTTTCTGGCATAACTATTTACGAAATATGAGAGAGAGAGAGAGAGAGAGAGAGAGAGAGAGAGAGAGAGAGAGAGAGAGAGAGAGAGGGGGGGTATTTTTAAAATGAAAGAACGAGTAGAGATCGAACCAGTCAAAAAGGAAAGGAGAATAGATAAGTATTCATAAAGAGAAAGAGGAGTTTGGTGGGGGAGTGGTGGGTGGAGGAGTAGTACTTAGAAAATTTGAGAGAGGAAGAGAGCGGAGCATTCGTAAAGGAAAGGAAGTGAGGTTAAGTATTCACAATAAAGGAAGATTCAAACGAAACCAATAAGGTTATTTAATTTGCCATGTAAATTCCCACACAAGAATATAATTTAATGCGTTAATAAGAGAGCACACCGAGAAGTAGGTAAGTGAAATAAACAGCAAACAAACACAGGCAGATCAACAGAGAGGTGAGTCGAGGGAATTACATTAATAGGCGGTTTTATTGCGTGAAAGGGTTTGCTGGAACCAAGCAGAATAATGCGCGTGGGGACTGACATTGATTCTTTATTATTGGATGGATATTGTTTTTGATCTCGTATCCCAGCGTATTTGTTGACTCCAGTATTTGGTGATCAAACATCATCAACTATTGCGCAAAAAAAAATATTGTTTTTGTTCTTTCACCGAGGATTTGATCGGAGCTCCATTGAAGTGAACACGCATTTGACAGCTCTTTCGTTCTTTCATATTTTCAGTTTCCTTTATTATTTGTAGAACAAATCGTGGTTTTAATGCCGAAGATTTCGGTTTGGGGCGCACAGTGCAACGGTTATGTCCTAAAATTATGCAGGAAGCAACTGAATAATAATAATAATAATAATAATAATAATAATAATAATAATAATAATAATAATAATAATAATAATAATAATAATGACATGATTTGCATTTAATGACATAATACCAATTTCTAACAACGAAAGCAATGTTGGATTTCCGGCCCTTGTTGTGGCTATTTGCCGCTCGAACCAGATTCATAAGGCTTTTATTTAAGATTTACGAATAAACAAAATAGTGTTCTGGAATTATTTTTTCTTTTTTTGTTTTAAGTGAGACGCACCATTAAGTAAAAGATTTTGACTTATCAAGGAAATTTGACCAAGGGCTCCAAAATTCTTGTTTAAGTTTACAATCCCAATTTATTCTAAGTAATTTATTCTCTTTTGCCTATCGAATGGTATCATAGCTTTTATTTATTTTACACATTATCAATAGTGAGTGATGAGTGAAAGAAATATTTTTTTATATCCTGCCTAAAATGTTTCTTTTAGCTTCTCAAGTTTAAAATTTCTTTCGCATTTATTTACTGATAAATAAATAAAATTCCATTAGTTTAATCCTTCATGATCAGCTGCTTAAAATGTGGATCATAAATGGTATTCTACAAAAACGAAACGAAGTGCAAAGAATATTTCATAAACCCCGTGATTGGGTTTTTAATTCGATATCAGGTTCTATTAATAGGTAAAAGTATGCAATATTTGTCAGTCCTTTTACACATTTTATAGAGTGCTCTTGAAAATGTAGATACATAACAAATATGCCACAAAGGGAATGCCGTATATCTTCATTACTAATTACCAGTATTGGTATGATTTTTTATTTTGACAGCTCATTTTCACAATATTCAAGTTTGTTAAAGTGTAAAAAAGTGTAATTATTTGAAAATTTCCATCGGTTTTCATTCTTTCCATAGCAAATACACGATTTCTCGCCAACTCTTAATTGGAATAAAATACTCCCGATATTAATTTTTTTATCTAAAAGCAAGGCGCCGAAGTTTTGGACGTATTCTCATAAATTGTAGTTTACCAGACGTTTCGATGACGCCAGGTAAAAAATGAAGAAATGCTAAAACAATTTAAACTATGCAGCTGTCCATTAATAGCTTCCTTATGAAAACAAAATGATCTGTAATCATTCATGCATTTTTTATTTGGATAATGGATAGAAAACTTACGAATAATATTATCTTAAGTCGTTTTGTCAAATGACCACTTTTAATCTATTTAGCTAACGTGTCTCACACTCTCAGCCACTAGTGTTTGCAATTAGTGTGACAAATTTCTAATTATAACTGTACACTCACACGCACACATACACACACACACATATACACACACACACACACACACACACACACACACATATATATATATATATATATATATATATATATATATATATATATACTATATATGTGCGTGTGAGTGTACAGTTATAATTAGAAATCTTTCACACTAATTACAAACACAAGTGGCTAAGAGTGTGAGACACATTAGCTAAATAGATGAAAAGTGGTCATTTGACAAAATGACCACTAACTATATAGATATATATATATATATCTATATATATATATATATATATATATATATATATCTATATATGTATATATATATATATATATGTATATATATATATATATATTATATATATATATATATATATATATAGGTGGGTGTGTGTGTGTGTGTCACAACATACATCAATGCAATCTTACTATTAGTATCTGTGTGGTTCTCATGCTATTTTCGACTTCACGCTTAGGCGATATAATAGAAATGGATTTATTCTCATCAAAATCAAGGCAATATGTCCAACGTTCCTGTTAAATCATTGCAAAGACGTTCAACGTAAATATGTTATGATAATGCAATACGATCGCCAACACCGGTAATACTAGCAAATTGAAACACTCAGTAAAAAATGCGTCAGTATTCTCTGTTCTCTTTAAGATTTAATCTAGTGAAAAAGTAATGGTTTCATTTATGCTTTACCAGTTATTATGAATGAATCATAAAATTACTATTTATGGTATTTATTAAGATATTTTGCATACCTTGACAATAGCAAAAGGTATGAAATTTAAAACCAATCGTAACATGTATCTACATTTTCAAGAGCACTCTATAGAATATGAGAAACGACTGAAAAATATAG
>NC_061087.1:80882622-80887622 GCF_015104395.2 Macrobrachium nipponense
TCGTCAATGGCTTGGAAATAAAGTCGAAACTGGTCAGGACCTACACCACGTCTCTTAATTTTCACCTGTAGATATGTGTGATAAATGAATCACGTGCTAAAGTTATAATCATATAATACATATATATAATATATATATATAGTATATCATATATATATATATATATATATTATATATATAATATATTGTATCTCCTGCATATTCCAAAGACTGAGAAATCGTGGGGCGGAAGCGTCAGGATAGCGAACGTGACCCTGGGAGCAGCAGGTCCCTTCCACTGTGAGGTTTCGGCAGACGGCCCAACCTTCCACACGGCATCCGATCATGCCATGTTAAACGTCATAGGTAAGAAAGATGAACTTTTTGTTTGTTTTAAATTTTATTTGTATATTTTCCTTTTGCTGTTTGAGATTTTCCGGAATGCTGATCATGTTTGCCCTCTCTTACTAACTGCAAGGGAGATTTATGGAACTGATAAGGATAATTCTTTTATTTTCGTTCAGTAACATTTACTGTGATTTGATTTGTTCTCGTTGTTTTGAGCTGTAGTGTAGAATTTGACTGAATATTAACAATAATATTTACGTTATTCTTCTCACGGGAATCTAAGTTGCTTTGCAGTCTAATGGCTTATTAGTATATTTCTCAGTGTTGTTTTACGTTATTTTGAATAACGATGGTAAAACAATAAGATGATATCAGATGTGTTTATGCACTGTCCATTTTCGTTTTGCAAATATGAAAACATTATGAAACAAACATTGTTTCACTGACAAGAATATTTACATTTCAAATGGCAATATCTAAGATTTGTAGTTCAGTAAACAATGTCCTTTTTATACTGAAACTGGCAATAAAGATGACACACTTTCTAGGAGGAAAGACAGTTATTATTCGAAATTCTCTGAACCATAGTTATTGATTATAATCCTTTTCCTCGAACAAAGTAATAAGATTTAGACAGATTCTAAGCCCGGATGTTTGTCTATAGAGTATCTTAAATTGTCACGATACATGCGATATAAGTTACTGTTTTCAGGATTTATTTGGACATTTTTCATCTCTTTCCCATCAACTTCTTAGCTTTTATTTTTACAAAATATGGAAATTTAGTTGCCTTCCCTTTGGTGTCCATAAAAAATAGTTGAACAGGTGACTAGCATACACAAGCGAGACCAAATAATTCTTCTCTATTATTCCCTAATGCTAAAAAAAATAGCAAAACGAGTTCGTATATGTGATTACTGACATACATATAAGATTTACTGTGAAAAATTTTAAATGTAATCTTGCATTAAAAAAAATGACGGGATATCTGGAAAAGGAATCTCAGTTACCTTTAAAATTTAATATTTCAATAAGAAAAATGATCGACTAAATTTAGGAAAAATGAGTAACAGTTACCTATAAAAAGGAACTTGTAAAAGCAACTGTTAGCGGAAGAGATGTTAAGGTCACATATTTTTGTTCGTGAATACGGATCGACAGGTGAATTGTCAATCAAATATAAAAGCTGGGTTGTTCAATGGTGAGATTTAATTGATGAATAACAGAAGTATCATCCAAGTAACGGGTAATTAACCAAATACATAAATCTTCCGAAATAGGTAAAGCAATCAACAACAAAATAAGCTTGGGAAATTGTGATTGTACATTGGATTTCATTTTTGGCTGTCATTAGAAATATATCATCCTTTTGTTCTTTACTGAAATAGTCCACATGAATATTTTCTCTGAAAGTAAAATGATATATCATAATTAACCTGTACAAAAAAAAAAAAAAAAAAAAAAAAAAAAACAGATATAAAAATAGTCTTTTGTCAGTTTTTATTTACGTCAACAAAAAGAAAATCTCAACTATCAGCCAACTGGATTCGTAAAGTGCTCAAAGAATCATTCATATTAGTTGCAATGAGATGAAAGACTAAGATGAACCATTACGGGTAAATCCAGATTATTATTGATGGAATGAGCATCAGTGTCGTATGTGGGTGTTATGGCGTATCTGTCTCAGTGGTAATCTCTTGGGTTTATATAAACGAGTTCGGTTTGCTCGCCTGAGTGGGTTTCGAGTGGTTTTGACTTCGACAACCTGATTATAGTGATCAGAGTGTCTTGGGGCAGTTTGCCAATATAAATTCTTCGGGTTTTCATTACTGTAATTTATCCCCAGAGATGCTTCGCAGTGTAGATGCTGACTGACGTAAAGTTGATGTAAATTATGAAGTAAAAAAAAAGTATTGATTTGATTTAAGTTTGATTCTAAAAAATACGTCTTTAAAGCTTGACTTTATAGCTAATCACCGGGGCAGCTTCAGTAACTCAGCGCTTAAGACAATGAAAGAAAGGAAGTTGGAGAGGTTGGACAGCATGATGGAAGAAAGGAAGGGTGTTGGGGGGGGGGGGGGGGTGTTAAAGTCTAAGGCTTTTAAAAGGTACTGGCAGCCCTCAGCTGAAGGGGCTTTGCAAACAACTTTAGTAATGCCTACAGTGCGTCACGTCACGCGCCCAAACGGCACTTCTCCCTTAAAGAGTAAAAGACGGTGCTAAATGAGTGTCAATGCCTTTCACATATTTCATTTCTATATAATATGCGGAAGAATAGATTCAAGCCTAGCGTGGGAATTTCAAGAATACTATTACGATGAAAAAGATATTAATAGTATAATTATTAAAATCATGACGTCTACTAGCACTCTAGCAGGTATTACTTCAATACTTATATTAGTTTTGTTTTTCTGTTTCGGTTGGACTAGATTTGAAATTTGTCTTTTAAGGAGTCGAACATGAGTTTTTATGGATTTAGAGGAAAAACATATAATACACACATATTATATATATATATATATATATATATATATATATATATATATATATATATATATATATGTGTGTGTGTGTGTGTGTGTGTGTGTGTGTTTATATATATATATATATATATATATATATATATATATATATATATATGTGTGTGTGTGTGTGTGTGTGTGTGTGTGTATGTATAGTATATACACATATGTATTAACAACATACATAGAATCTATTACTCTCTTCTACCGATACTTAAGCTTATTTCAGCTTCTTGATTTACTCACGAAATTAACATAAAGAAATCATTGTCGCATTATATCGACTATATAAAAGTAAGTGTAAAGAAAATACTGCCCCTTTTATTTAATTCAGTACTGAAATGGAATTTGAAAGCTGAGAATAAAAAAAAGTGAAGAAAAATGCGTGGGATTTTTCGCTTTTGTGAAAACGCACGGATGTCCCATATCACCTTTATTTGCCTCAATTGCCACTACTATTAAGTAATAAAGATGCATTCGACGCATCTCTGATTTTTTTTTTTTTTTTTGAAGCTCAGAATTCCCTCGCGTTTTACGCAGGAATTTTCGGAGGCCTTGTTTGGACGCGGGATGGACCGGGGTGGTGAAGTTTTAAAGTTGGGGTTGTTGAGGTTGAAAGGGGAGTAGGTTGGGGATATACTTTTGGACCTTGGGGACGAAGGGGGGAATTTACACTTAATTACTCACGGATTTAGTTTATTTCCTCTGTCGCTGCATTCTTCTTCTTTTATCAGTTTTCTGTTTTTTTAAGTTTATTCTCTTTTTTAAATATTTCAGCTTTCCGTTATTATTTTCATCAGTTTATCACATTAATTTCATCCTTCCATATTTCTCTATTGACGTTTCTGCTGCATTCTATTTGTCATTCACCTAAGGATGTATGTGTGATGGCCAGGCTAAAATTTTGGTTTATGAAAGATTTATGCCTACAATTTTAGTATATATATATATATATATATATATCATATATATATATATATATATATATATATATATCTATATATATATATATATATATATATATATATATATATATATATGTGTGTTGTGTGTGTGTGTGTGTGTGTGTGTGTGACTGGTAACAAAAAATGTTCTGTTACATCAGAGTTCCATCTAGAAAAAAGGAGCCCATAAAACGCCAAAATATAGAAAGAAACTATACTTCAGAGACATCTGACTCTCTCTTCAGGTAAGTAACGAGAGAGACAGCAGTCTTTGAAATAAAGTACTTTCTTTCTATATTTTTTTTGTGCTTTCATGAGCTCCTTTTATTATTGATATTATTATTAATTATTATTATTATTATTATTATTATATATATATATATATATATATATAATATATATATATATATAAATATATATATATATTAAATATATATATACACATATAAATGTGTGTGCCCTTATGTATGCATGTTTGTATATATACGCTCTGTTTCTCTAATTCATTTCACGGTAACCCCTAGATTTACCAGACGGAAGCCCAACTATACGCGGTGTCCGCGCTCAGTACATTCCAGGAGACTGGGTCGACATTACCTGCATTTCCAGGAGATCCAAACCTCCCCCCAGGCTTTCCTTCACTATTAACGATAAGCCTGTAAGTATTACTTACATCACAAAACTTTATTTTGTCATTAACTGGTAAATCTAACTACATTGTACCCTTTTCAACTTTTGTTTTCTTTATTAGTCATTAGCTACTGAATTTTAAAAAAAATTAATATTACCAAAGTTAATTTTTGTGAAAGTTTCCCTTAACTTGTCTTCAGTTATTCAAATCGAATTCCCTTTTGAGTTTAATGGCTGAAAATATTTCAATTGTTGTTATTTGCTAAATGCCATTTTTTTTAAACTGATGACAAAGATGGCTTAAAATATTTCTTCACTAGTACATAACTGTAGAAAATATTTGAGTTGTAAAATGTAAATGTAATTTTTGGTAATATCATCCATATATCCGTTGGGAACGTGCTCTAAATAATCTTAAAGAAAAGAAAATTAAGTTGCTTATTTATAGCTATTCTAAATAAACCAATCTAAATTCAATCTTTAGTCGTAGGTCACTGCATGAAAATAATGAGTCAATGAAAAACACAAACAGAAAATTAAAATGACAATTTTCCCTCAGATGATAACATTGCATCAA
>NC_061087.1:80892622-80895122 GCF_015104395.2 Macrobrachium nipponense
ACCCATACCTCGAGGTCATACCTCCACACGATGAGAGTAAAAAATAGGCCGAAAGGTCAGATTGTAAGTCAGTAGTCGCTTGATAATGCCATAAGGCGAAACAGCTGTCGTGACAAAATTCAATAAATGGAAGAAGGAAGTCTGCGTATATCACCAGAAATTGACGAACGAGAATCGGAAAAAACTTCGTCGGTATGAAGATACCTGCAAGAAACTTATTGATGCCATTAAAGCAATTGCTTTTAACGAAAATTGTATTAGAGAAAAACTATGCCCTAAAAGTATATATATATATATAGATATATATATATATATATATATATATATAATATATATATATATATATGGATATATATATATATTATATATATATATATATATACATATATATATAGATATATATATAGATATATATATAGAGTATTATATATATATATATATATATATATATATATAGGGTATATATAGATATATATATATATATAATATATATATATATATATATATATATATATAGACTATACCATGTGTATATATAAATATATATAATATATATATATATATATATATATATATTATATATATATATATATATATGTATATTATATATATATATATATATATATATATATATATATATATATATATTATATACATGCCCTACCGAAAATGAAAGATATGGTATAAATCCTTATCGGTGTTCTCTAGATTTTAAAGACATCTTTTAACGAAGAATAGTAGACATCTAAAATGTACGTCCTCAGATCACAGGACGAATTAACGTCCATACGGTTGGAGAGACATTCACACCTGATTAGGAAATAAGGTAAATTAACCAAACTCTCATAAACTCTAAGGTCAGTTGGGGTTTCACCCATCTCGGCTATTTGGCCATGAAAACTATCACACATGTTTATATATATACACATGTTTTCTTCAGTAACGGAATATACATTAGATAGCTGTGTGTGTGTATATGTATATATATATATATATATATATATATATATATATATATATATATATATATATATATATAGTTACACACACAACAGCTATCTAACGTTTATTCGGTTACTGAAGAAAACATGAACTGAATAGAACTTATCGGGAAGAAAGCTCATTCTATCAGTGTTCCATTTTATATGAGAAACATAATGAACTAATATAAATGCTAATCTTTTATTATTAGACACACGCCTCCTCGATCTGAAGGGATTCAAAACCTCTTTTTGAACCATTTGGAATTTTCACTCTCTTCTTTTTCTCAATTAATATTTACTTTAATTTCGTTGTAAAGAGGAACACTACGGATATTTCTGTAATTATGCACGTTATTGATACATTTCGTTGGTCACCATCAGAACATATGTATAAAAAAACGAAGTTTTCAGTAACTCAAACAAAATGATAATTAGTCAATTCTACGTATGATACTTTTACCAGATATTGCTTTCTTACCCTGAAGACTTCAGACATTAAACTGATTCCTAACTTAAGAATACAATCCCAGAATAGCTGGTTCTTCACAATTATATTTCACTGTTGATAAATTGATATATTTGTTAATAAATAGATGTGGAAATGAGACATAGGTCTTCCTAGATAACCGGTACCTTCCCAGTGTTTTTCACTGAGGTTAAACTAATTCCTTTGTGAAAAGACAGTATCTGTTTAACTGAGACAAAAAGTCCAAGAGAAAAGAGAATAACCCTTCCAGAACGACTGTTTTTATTTCGGCAGTGATGTATCCGCGTTCAACACCAATTCCGGGTTTATTACAAAATAGTTCCTTTAGTGTTGGGACAAGAAATGCCATGTAAAGTCTTAAATAATTATGTCGGCTGGCTTAAAACGCCGGAGACTTACCTCAGTTTTTGGTTAAAAAAAAGAAAATAAAAATCTGTTTATATGTGGGATAATTTTGATTAGGGGAAGGAGCGGCTAATGGATATTTGCCGTGAATTAAGAGCAGGAGACTTCGTAATTTCGTCGTGTTTTTGTTTTGTAGAACGCCACTTTTACATCTTCTGTAATAATAGAAACCGGGTGGATCTTGTTTGTCGATCCCCGGGTGACAGTAAGGAGACATGATACATGATACAGCCACCCACCCCTCGCAAACCGGTTTGCCCGGCCCAGGTGGAAGAGGGAAAGGTAGGAATGATATCCACCATCCTCCTGCAAACATGTTTGTCCGCCCCAGGCGGGGGCGGTGTAGGTAGGGGATCGGGATGGTAAGGGAAACAGCAATGCTGGGTTCTAGCTCGTGTAGCAAGCGCGAACAAGCTCGTAAGAAAATAATGAAGAATCACAGATAAATATTGTTCTTGATTTGAAGATAAATTAGCATCGGAATCAAGTGTCCATTGTAGATTCGAAGAAAATTTGACCTGAGAAATGGAAAAAAAGATATCGCTAATAATTTTATATTTCATAAAATCGCTCAGTTTTCATGCAAATTATGTTCAAAGTGATTTTTCAATTACGAACTCACTGA
>NC_061087.1:80900122-80902622 GCF_015104395.2 Macrobrachium nipponense
AAAATTAATATTTCAACTAATGTTAATCCTTGCTATGAACATACGAACTCTACTAAACTCTAAGTCAGTTAGTAAAAACGGTGAATGTTACAGGTATCACAAAAGGTACACTGATAAACTGAAAATACATCAGAGAGAATGAATAATTTGTACAATATATAACTCGCAGGTGAGTACGAAGCGATCACGCAGCTATATTTTCCTATCACAAAGTGACCGAACTGCAAACTCTGGCATAAACTTGAATAACTGAAAATACAGAATCTTTTATATTCATCCAATCACGAGGATGAGTCATTTAGCGCTGATAGATTGCCATATGACTGATTGTTGTACAATTACATGCTCAAATGGAGGGAATGAGGCCCTGTCGTATAAATTCATGTCCTCCCGCTGTATATTTTGTAGCATTAAATGTAATTTGCATATATGAATCAAGCCGGATTGGCATTCGTGAACACTAATATTGTATATAGGCTTGAAATGTGACACTGTAAAAGGTTCGTTTTTGTCAAAAGGCTACAATTCTTTATTTATGAATCGTGTGCTTTTAGCAGTGTGGAAGTTGGTGTCTTTTTTTTTTTTATGAGAGGTGAAATTTCGTTTTTTATCACGGAATATTCAGCTTTGATACATATAAGCTACATATCTGACTGCATTTTTAATACGATAAGCATAAAATGAAATTTTTGAGTCATTCCCATCTTTATCACATGTGTGTGTTCTGTGGTATTTAAATTTTTTGCATAACTTTTGCAGATAGTTTGTAAGTAAATGAAAATACTAGTCACAGTAAGACAACAAAATATAACTAATGAAAAAGTCTTAATAAAGGGAACTGAGCTTTATATGTGAAGTCTTAAAACATTTTTTTATTATATCATATATTGCCAAATATTTTATGGTGAATGACACCCTCAATTAGTGATTTTAAGGATATATCACATGTGTTTTTTTTTGTATATAGATAAATGATGTAAAGTGTGAAAATCCATTAAAGTATATCTAAAATTTGTAAAGTCTTGTTTGATTTACCCATGGGTCATATTTTTATTGTAATAGAAGCAATAAATGTAAAATGTTTTCAAAAAGAACCTCAAAAGCAATAACCTTAACTAAAATTAATCAATTTTAGAATAGCATATTGCACTACCAAACAAAAATTATAGTCTCAGAAACATAGAGAGAAAGAAAAATCACTTTGAAAAACAAAACACATAGAGGAAGTTCATAAATTGTGCCTTTTTTAGCCTTATAGTTGAAATATGTATTCCTGAAAACCCAATGCACACATACGCACATACATAAATACAACAAGTTAATAGGATCAACCTTTCCAATGGAGCCTGGGACTCTGACCATACAGACAGTATCTTCCTTGAGGCAACGATGTAGCAGATTAAGACAAACTTCGGCTTAGCGGTGACCGCAGGCATCACCTAAGGGCATATCTCCCACCATATACATCGCTAATGTAACTCCTGTCATTCATTATTTAATAAGGGCGGAAGTTAGTCCACCGAAATATAGTCCTTAGCTTTAAACAAAAATGTTTTAATGGGCCTTTTATACTTGGCATGTATCCTGTTTTAACGGAAGAATTTATTAACACATACATAAATACATGTACGCACGTACGTGTGCGCACTGCACAACTGCCACCCCTTCTACTGTTTAGACAGCAAATAATCAGCAAATAATGTCACCCTTCTCTTTCACCGCACAACTAAGAACGCGACGATTAAGTATAAACCGCCCTCCTCCCCCCAACAAACATGCGAACACAGAAAGGAGTCCCTGACATATCCCCAAGGTCTCTTTACGATGCCTCCTTGGCCATCCATTCCCAAATCCTTCTGTGGAGCATTGTCGAAAAATGGCCGATTAATAGCCGGTTATCCGACGCTGAGGAAGGATATAATGCCGGCTATCCCGACGGGAAAAGTAGGATATAATGCGCCGGACCTCCATACCTCCGCGGCCCTTGAAGAGGCCCTGGCTCTTTTACCGGGTGATTTTTCCCTCGTTGCCAGTCGATGAGAAGAGATGTGGACCTGTAACGGCGTCCATCTCCTTAATGAAATGTTTGCACTCCTATTCTGGAGGATCTGACCTTGGTTCCGGCTGCTAATTGTGTTCATTTCTTCTCCTCGTGGTCGAGGGAATTTTTTCTTTCTGTCAATTTTGTTGTTCTGGCATTGTTGTACCCTGATATATGACGTGTTCATGTATATACTCTAAAGGGACGTTAAATTTAAGAATTATATACTTAATGTAAAGAAACTAAAGGCCTAAATCAAATAACAGATGACACATGCAACAAAAAAATTCTGCAAAGTTTGTAAACGATTTAAAATGTATTTGGTACATTTTATGTCTTCGATGATAAGCATGAACATTATAAATCAGAATGAAAAAGATGCTGATTTACTCTTCATTCGTTCTCTTCGTTGTTATTGTGATTTTATCTGTTCATTTAGCTGCTCTGGCATTGTTGATC
>NC_061087.1:80907622-80910122 GCF_015104395.2 Macrobrachium nipponense
TAAACTCTAAATTGATAAAATTATATTATATTATATAAATTTTTTTATGAAAATGTATCTTTTTCTCCCCACTAGAAATTTGCAGTATTCCAAGGGGGGTCTCAAGAAATAAGAGAATTCTACCCTTTTTTTTTTTAACTAAATAATGAATTTCATTGGTGATGATCTTGATTATAATGAAAATTATGCAAAATGAAATATATACCAAGGGATACCGTAAGATAGATAATATGTAACAGCAATTATTGTTTCTTATGAGATTTAATGTGATTAATTATTACTAAACAGAAAGAAGGGGAAGCAGTAAGAGTGAAGCGCAAATTGAAAAGTATATTCTGCACAACAGTTTTTAATACCATATTTTAGGTGTGAAAATAAAGAAAAAGTTAAAACAGTAAGCTGAATAAATAGAGAGAGAGAGAGAGAGAGAGAGAGAGAGAGAGAGAGAGAGAGAGAGAGAGAGAGCTTTGATTTAATTCGATACACCAGGTGTGAAAAGGATATTGAAGGAAAGCAACATTTAAGAAGACAATATGTTGAATAAAGAGAGAGAGAGGGAGAGAGAGAGAGAGAGAGAGAGAGAGTTTGTACCATATTTCAGGCGTGAATATAAAGAAAAACTTGAAACAGCTAGCTGAATAATGAGAGAGAGAGAGAGAGAGAGAGAGAGAGAGAGAGAGAGAGAGAGAGAGATTTTTAATTGAAAATAGCAGATGTGAAAATACAATTTGCTGAATAGAGAGAGAGAGAGAGAGAGAGAGAGAGAGAAGAGAGAGAGAGAGAGAGAGAGAGTTTTGATTTAATTCCTTACACCAGGCGCGAAAGATGAACATGAATAATATTTAAGAGAACAGAAGTCTGAATAAACTACTGACATAGAGAGAGAGAGAGATTTTCAACTAATTTCCACATACTGGATGTGAAAATGGATCCGCCGAATTTATTTTTTCCTGAGTCATTGGGCGTACCGTCCCCCAACCCACTCCAACGGACCACCCCACCCCCTCCCCCCCTCCCCCCTCCCCACACTCTTACCCCACTTCCCGAAAAACCGGATTCCAGCGTCGAATCAACGTTGACAGATCAACGCGCTCCACCCAGAGCAATGACATTTTGCCAGACGTCAGTGATCGTGCTCTTTTTTATGTCCGGTATCCTGCCTCCTATTTTATTTGTAGCGCACTCTTGCGTTTTAGTTTCCTTGATTTTATTTCGGTTTGGTGACAGTTGCTTTTATATATGTGTAGATAAATATATATATATATATATATATATCCTATATATATATATATAGATATATATATAATATATATATATATATATATATAATCATTAAGCTGTAAATGTCCTTTAATATCCCATTCACTCTACCTCGGAATTAATATAGCTTCATATTACATTAACCGAAGGGGAATTTTGTAGTTCATAATAATAATTTCGTCCTCTCGTCCGTTCGAACGAGCGTCCAACGGACGCATGAGAAATATATGTAAATCTATACTATATATATATATATATATATATGATGTATATATATATATATATATGTATATATATATATATATATATATATATAATATATATATATATATATATATATATATATAAAAAGTGTAGTAGGTAAAAAGCTTCCACTGACGTTCCTGGATTTGAAAGGCTACATGGGTTCGCGTCCCCGGTCCAGGAAGTCTATTATCGAGAAAAATTCCCCTCTTCGGTTAAGCCTATATGAAAATATATTAATTCCGAGGTAGAGCGGAATTAGATATTAAAGGACATTGTAGCTCGATATATATAATATATATATATATATATATATATATATTATATATATATATATATATATATATATATATCGGGCGTTACTTTTTTTTATATACAAAAATATTAAGCCAAAGTCAAATTCCAAATTGAATTCACTATACGTATTGAATAACTTAAACCCTACAGTGCATCTGAACTGGCCAGGATTCGAACAGGGCCTTTGGTTTAGAAACGTGGATAAACAGTCAACTTTGACCATTCCTATCGAATTTAGGTTTTGTTTCCTACCCGTTTCTCTAAGGAGACAATTAAGGTTTTGTACTAACCCGTTTTTCATAATGGTATACTTTAAGTTTGTAACTCTCGGATAATTATGAATATTTGTCTGTCTGTGATGCACGACTGACACTTTTTATATTCACAAACACCGAGCCACAAACATCGTTCGATATGGAAGTCGATACAACTTACACCAAAAAAGGAATCAGAGTCGATCGAAACTGACAGTTTTTCGAATATTAGTCTGTGCTCAGACACAACTATCAGTTATAGCACCCTTTGAGTGGAAGTTATTCCCAAGGTATAGCAAAATTGATAATAAGTTATACGCGCGGCTTCATATTTATGAACAAAAAAAGTCCTGCGTTTAAAGTTACAAAGAATTACAGTTACCAATCAGCTTTCGTGATGGAAATGGAATGGTGTCGATTCGATGCAAGGAATCTGATTTCGACAT
>NC_061087.1:80922622-80927622 GCF_015104395.2 Macrobrachium nipponense
AAAGTTCGGTTTCCTCTTCCGATGAGTGTTCCTTAAATGTGAAAACTTCTGCTTTCTTCGTCAGATAAGTGTTCCTAAAATGCAGAAAGTTGTGTTTCTTCTTCCAATGAGTGTTCCTTAAATGTGGAAACTTCTGTTTTCTTCTTCAGATAAGTGTTCCTTAAGAAACACTTATTGGAAGAAGAAAAAGAACTTTCTGCTTTTAAGGAACACTTATCTGAAAAAGAAAACTGAAGTTTCCACATTTAAGAAGACTCATCGGAAGAAGAAACAGAATCGCTGAAGAAGAAAACAGAAGTTCGCACATTTCAAGGACCACTCATCGGAGGAAGAAACAGGACTTTCTGAGTTTAAATGCGGAAACCTGTTTTTTTTCTTCAGATAAGTGTTCCATAAAGACAGATACTTCTGTTTCCTTCTTCAGATAAATGTTCCATAGATACGGAAACGTGTTTCCTTCTTCAGATAAGTTTTCCATAAACGCGGAAACTTGTTTCTTTCTTCATATAAGTGTTCCTTGAACTCTGAAACTTCTTTCTTTTTTTAGATAAATGTTCCTTAAATGCGGAAACTTATTTCCTTCTTTATATAAACGTGCCTTAAATGCGGAAACTTGTTTCTTTCTTCGGATAAATGTTCCTTAAAGACGGATACTTCTGTTTCCTTCTTCAGATAAGTGTTCCTTAAATGCGGAAAGCTCTGTTTCTTGTACAGATAAGTGTTGCCTATACGTGGAAAGTTTTGTTTCCTTCTGTCGATGAGAGTTCAGTTATAACACGGATACTTCTGTTTCCTTCTTCAGGCAAGTGTTACGTAAACTCATGTTTCCTTCTTCGGGGAAACTCTTCGGGAACTTTTGTTGCCTTCTTCAGATAAGTGTTTCGGGAACGCCTTTGTCCTTCGTCCAATAGGTTTTCCAAAAACTCCCGTTCCTCACTTATATAACCTTCTCGGAAACTCCAGTTTCCTTTTTTAGAAAAGCTCATTAAAACACTGTAATGAATAAAAAAAAAAAAAACAAGGATTCTTTTATTATAGAAACAGGATACTCCAGTAAGATTATTTTAAGAAGGTAATCGGAGCTTCCTAAAAGGACAACAGAAGATCCTACTAACTTTTAATATATCATTTTGAGTTTTAGTCTTAAAGATTTTTTCTAGTACTCTATTCAGTAATGAAATTTTTAAGGGTAATTTTCATCCAGCGTATTGCTAATGCAATTGCTATAAACGCGTTTGTTATTATTATTAAATGTATAATTATTATCATTTACATATAGCCAAATTCCCTAACTAAAAATTTGCTTTGTTTTAACATAGCTTGATGTATCATAATTTATATGTCACAATGGATGAAGCTTTGAGTAAAGTTCAATAGTGAGAAAGATAGAAAATAAATCAACTAACATCACATCCTTTCCCATAGCAGCGGGGGGCTGGCTGCAAAGGAACGTAACTTCACTCATTCAAACCTAAAAAGAAAAAAAAAGGACAAAAGTAATGAAACTTTTCTTAATTGCAATAGGATGGATCAAGATTGAAACCCAATACTGGAACGCAAGTATTGCGCAATCTATGGCACATGCCAGATTTCAGAATAAAGTTATTTAGCTACAACCTAGTGCAATGGGAAGAAGTAAAAAATGCGCAGAACAATCGAGTTTTCTGTACAGTGTATAATGCTGTATGAAACTCTCGATGTGCTGCAGTATGAAACTCTTAGTTGCTTCCCAGATGCGGTCAAGAGAGGGTGCGTCAGCGACGCCTCCAGTATTGCACTCGGCGATGCCAGACACACGATCGTGGCTAACTTGAACCTTAAATCAAAAAGAAATACTGAGGCTAGAGGGCTGCAATTTGGTATAATTGATGATTGAAGTACGGATAATCAGCATATGAATTTGCAGCCCTCTAGCCTCAGCAGTTTTTTAAGATATGAGGGCGGTCAGAAAAAGTGCGGAAGGACGTACAAATAGTTATCTCAACAGTTTTCTTTTACAGAAAACTAAAACCGTGCATTTTCTTGCAAAATAGAAATGGGTACCGCATTGCACAGTGGATGAAAGTTTGTACCGTATGCCATAATGAAAATAAATGGGACATACGGTGTTATTCAGCAACCACAACTGATGGCATATATTTCAGTTGCTCCGGCACACTATACGTTATAGGAAGGAATATCGATTGACTAGTTTTTATCTTTGGCATTACAACGTGTACTTCATAATGTTCGTTTGAAAAACATCCATTTTCTATTATTATTTACAGTAATAAAACTCGAAAATATTTGTATAACTCATTCACATGAGAACAACAAAGAAACTTCTTACACTTTGAGGAGTATTAAAGATGGCTAGTTTTGTTGTACACACCCATCAAACCAGAACAATTAAAGCCGGTTTTCCTCCATCGAGGTATAAAATCACCATCCAAAGATGCGATATTTCATACAACTCGTAACATCCAAAAACTTTGAAAATTTAGATTAAAAGAGGTAATGTTTTTCCCCCTTTCATCGGGGCTTGAACGGAACAATAAAACTATGGGGGTGAATTTGATTAGAGTTTCACGTCAGCAAACAATTCAATCTCTTTATCAGAAAGCCACAGTTTATCCGCCATTTTCTATTAACGCCATCACGGATCGATGGACAAAGCTAATTTGCAATTGGAAGTTGCTACAAGAATTCTGATTGGGATAAATTTAAAAAAAATTTTCCCTAGTAATGTTAAAAATTTATATTGATTTTGCCTTTATGGGGGATGAATTTCCACTGTTTTACACACACACACACACACACACAAACACACACACACACAAACGCAAACACACACACAATCAAACACACACACACACACACACACACACACACACATATATATATATATATATATATATATATATATATATATATATATATATATATATATATTATATATTATATATATCATTCCTGTACTGATATTGTTTTTTGTATCCCCAAGGTCATATTCTTTTTAATTTTATACACAGACACATACGTACTTATATACAAACACACTCATTAACGCACGCACTCACACAGACACACACACGCATATGTATGTATATATATATATATATATATATATATATATATATATATATATATATATATATATATATGAATCACGAAAGTTTGGAACGTGTAAATGCATAGATAAAAGTATAAGCCACGGTGGAAAGATAAACAACGGAGTGCTGAAAGATCTTTCAACTCAATGTCCTTTACCTAGCAGACAGACTGACAAACATGAGAAACTGAGAGGACTAGGAAGGGTCGTATAAGTGACAGATAGGGATTATAAGGAGATTAGTACCTAGAATCCAACACACCTGGAGAATGAGTAACCTTCCTAAACAAGCATAAACATGGGTACAATTTAAGAACAAAAAGATTAAGTCCAACGGCTCAGACACAGGGACAAGACAATTAAAGGATTATACAGGGCGGCAACTGACCACATTCAGATCTTTAGTAAACATAAACTTATTCACAAAACATATTAAACATACATATACAAAGAAAATATCTCCAAGGCAACTAATTTGTGTTTATGTCTGTGATTGTATCTTTCAGGTCATTCTTAGCATGTTAAAAATACAAGGGTCTAAATGAAACAGGCCACGACTAATATTAAAATTACAATGGGATTTAAGTTGCATAATGGCAGATTCTAAAAGATTTCGTGATAAGACATCTTTTGATCTTGCAATTACTGAACTATCAATCCAATTTATCCGGCGGTTGTTTTCACTTAAATGAATGAATATTGCATTAGATGTTTGCCCAGTTTTAACAGAATATTTATGCTGTTTTAATCTTACTTCTAAGCCCTTGCTCGATTGTCCGAGATAAAAGGAGGGGCAGTCCATACATGGAATTTTATATATTATTTTGTTGCTTTCCCCGGGGCCATTTTTTATTAATATTCCTTTTAGTGTGTTATTATAAGAAAAAACAAGGTTGACCTTGAAGAATTTTAACAATGATTTAATGGCTTCAAATCCTTTAAAATAAGGCAAACTGAGAATGATCTTAGAATGTTCTTTCTCTGCGTTATTTACACTATAAACCTTTTGTAGGCTTTATTAAAGCAAATGTCTAATATATGTGAAGGATAGCATAAATCTTTCCCTATTTTTCAATTTCTTGATCCAAATATTGGGGACTGACAATGCGCAATGCTCATAAAAACATACAGAAAAAATTGATATTTTGATGTTAAGATGGTGGCCTGAATAGAAATGAAAATAAGTTAAGTTGTTAGTTGGTTTTCTATAAATACTGAATTTACATTGAAATGGTTCACTATGTATCAAAACATCTAAGTAGGCGAGCCAATTGTCTTTTTCCAATTCTAGAGTAAACTTAATCGATGGTACCTGGTTATTTGATTTAGAGAGTAAATCATTTACAACAATACCAGCAGGCAAAACAGCTAAAATATCATCAACATATCTATACCACTTTAAAGGAATATAAATGATATTAGGTAAATAGCGTTTTTCAAAGAACTTCATGTACAAGTTTGAGAGGAGTGGTGATAAAGGGTTGCCCATTGCCGTGCCAAATATTTGTTGATAAAATTCACCATTGAATATATTTCGAAAGTTTATATGAAACTGAGCCAGGTAAGATAGCGAAGGAAATTTGACTTACAATTTGCCAAGTAGTCCAGTTTTATCTTTAAGGATTTTTTTCGCTGTGTTATTTAAGGTTTTTGTGATTAAGTTTTTGTTTACCAAAGATCTGAATGAGGTCAGTTGCCGCCCTGTATAATCCTTTAATTGTCTTGTTCCTGTGTCTGAGCAGTTGGACTTAATCTTTTGTTTTTAAATTGTACCCATGTTTATGCTTGTTTAGGAAGGTTACTCATTCTCCAGGTGTGTTGGATTCTAGGTACTAATCTCCTTATAATCCCTATCTGTCACTTATACGACCCTTCCTAGTCCTCTCAGTTTCTCATGTTTGTCAGTTTG
>NC_061087.1:80932622-80937622 GCF_015104395.2 Macrobrachium nipponense
ATAGCCAAATCTTCGCCTCACAACAAACTTCTAAGTCTTTATTTGAAGTGTAGTGGGTTTGGATGATCATAAGGACCATTCATGTGTCTGATACACCCAAACAAATGCTCTAACAATCCTGATTCAACCTCTGAGTTAACAAGTAATCTAACTTGACGGAGTATTTCAACATATTGAGCAGACCATGGCTAACTGACAAAAGTAAGACACATTTCTGAAATTTATAAATGCACCTTATCTTTAAAGATTTAACTTTCATCGCATGCATGCAATGGATACAGGATTTCTTTCTTGTTGTTCCTTGCATATTCTTAAACCATTGTGCACTTCATAGCACATGATTTTGATAATGGCACTGCATACTTGACACATTGCCGTTGTTACCTACCAAGTCTTAAATGCATTCCATTGACTTTATATGATAAACCATAATCTGAAATACGAGCACTGAGCATTTCACGGATACTTACATCTGAAACATAGTCTCCATTCTTTAGATAAAATCCTGAATCAATTAGATTATTCCTTATCAGTGTGGTCTGCGCCTGGTTGAATCCAGGTACTCTGCCCACGCTACCTTAGTTGACGGATTTAGCTGAAAGATGGTAGGGACGACCGGCTCAGGCCTCATCGTCCTTGTCACAACGCCTCGCCCTATTTATATCTTCAATTATTTTTTTTCCTTTGATGGGCCCCCTCCCTCTGTTTACAAACAGACTGTTTATTAGAAAATCGATTTTTGAAAGTTGTCGATTTTTCAACGTCATATTCTAAATTTGAAATTCATTTATAAAACATTTTTTTTTAAATATTTCTATACAGTGAAACTTTCACAATGAAATCAATAAAAGGACAAACGACTCCTTTACACGCATGCAATCAGGATGAGCGTTAATGACTCAAGTAAGCTTTTTCTTGAGCCTCTGGATTCTGAAGTACTGACCCGGACCCCATGGAGCTGCTGTCCATCGGTGAACGAAACAGCTGATGCGGCGGTGTGCATGAAAAGCCGCTTCGAGAGGACAGGATCTTTAAACCAGTGGAGGAGGAAGCAGCCCAAGCGGAAGGCGAAAGCTGAAGCAGCAAAGAAGATAAGGCATTTGATGAGGACCCCAAGTCCTTTTCCAGCTGTCGCCCGGAACTTGAGGGTGCAGCTCCACAGGTGTGCTAAGGATATAGCTATGATCAAAATGAAACCTCAGAGGCGGTTTCGCAAGCAGGGAGTCGTCAAGGATAATATTATCGACCACCTTCCTCCACATGAAGCAAGGAAATTGCTGAGAGACGCCAAATACGTAGGCGAAGGAGCCTTTGGAAAAGTCTATAAAGTCAGGTATAAAGGCCAAACCGCCGCCTTCAAAGTAGGTAGAATGTTTGGCGCGAATGAACGATTCGAAAACGAAGCGAAGATACTCATGGAGCTCAACGGGGCCGGAGGTGCTCCTGCACCACTGGCGATCACCAGGAATCCGCCTGGTATTATCATGGAGTTCTGCTCAGGTGTAACTTACCTAAAAATCCTTGCGAGTCCTGACATCAACACATACAATAAACTGAGGGTTCTGCCAGTGGCTGCCAAGATGTTGCACGAAATTCACTTGAAGGGCATCGTACACAACGACGTTAAGGATGACAACATCATGGTAGAACTTCGAGGAGAGGACCAAACTCCTAGAGTGAGGATCATTGACTTTGGAATTTCCTGCAATATGACCGACTGCTTTGGTAACCGGCACTCTCCCGCTAGTGATGTGAGACTATTTGGTTTTATGATCTGCAGCTTGAACATAGGTTTAAGAATTGACATACCGGATGAATTCGTCAGAATTGGCGAGGCAGCGCGTAGAGTAAAGGGAAGGGCAAATATGCTCAAGATAATCCGTGACCTTGAGTGGGCACTATTCCTTCTGAAAAGGAGAGATGATCTTCATACATAAATGTGCTGGCATATGTGTTGTTACCTTTAGTTGTTTTCCTATTTCAAAGTATTTTAAGTTTGTTTGTTCCAATGCTTCTCTTAAGTTCTTTTTTTTTCCAAGTACTTTATATTAGAGCTTGTTGTAACGTTGAGAATATTCATTTAGTAACTGTGATTACGGATTTTGGATTGCCCTTTCTCAGTACCCAAGGAAACTTTCTTATTCTTGTACTAGAGGGCATCATTGTCTTGTTTAGGATATTAATGTTTCACAAACCAAAATTGATTAAATTTACATGTCAAAGAAGGAGTTTTATTTTTAATAACAAAAAATAAAGAGTATATCTTAAGAGCTTTCGTGGTTTTACTGAAAAATACCTCTCATTGTATGTGCTAATAGTAAGCTCTATTTCTTGTGGGTTTATAAGCATACCGAGCAAATGACTTTAATATCCAATTCACTCTACCTCAGAATTAATGTATTTTCATATATGCTAACCCGAAGGGGAATTTTAGTTGATAATAATTTTGTACTCTCGTGGGTTCGAACCAGCTCCCAACGGACTGAGGAGAAACGTCCAGGACTTCGTCACGTTATCGAGTCGATAACGTCACTGAAGTCCTGATTTCTCCTCTGCCCGTTGGGTGCTGCGCTGGTTCGAACCCACGAGAGGACGAAATTATTATCAACTAAAATTCCCCTTTGGTTAACATAAATGAAAATATATTAAAGTGAATTGGATATTGAAGGACACACCGATATATATATATAATATATATATATATATATATATATATATATATAATATATATATATATAATATATATTATATATATACCTGAAGAGAGAGCAGCAGTCTCTGAAATATAGTACTTTTTCTCCTTCTACATTTTGGTGTTTTTATGGGCTCCCCTTTTATTATATTTTATTATATATTATATAATATTTAATATAGATATAATATATTAATATTTATATTATATATATATATATATTTTATAGTATATATATATTATAATCTATATATATATGTGTGTGTGGTGTGTGTGTGTGTGTGTGTGTGGGCACACACTGCACTGATATATATATATATATATATATATATATATATATATATATATATATATATATATATATATATATATATATATATATATAATCATTTAGCACGAAGGAACACGTGCTTGGGAATATCCTTAAATCCACGATAGAAAGGCGAGTGAAAAACTAGGGAATTGGAACAAATACTTTCGTAGTATATTCTGCATTTTCAAGTTCACACTGAATAATATAGAAGTCAACAGACTTTATTTACAAAAACAGAAAGGTGTCAACATTTTCCAGTATTTATCTTAGAGCTCTTAGAATTTGTAGTTCTGAATTTTGGAAGATGAGTTTGAAATTAATGCAAAATAAAATAGGAGATTCATTATTTTACCCTCCACGTTTTTGGGAACTTCGTAAAAATTAAGCAAAAAAGACTTATCACAATCCAACCACTGTTAACAAAGAACTTAAGGATATTCTCTGTGTACCATCTCATCCTAATTTCATCCCTGCTGCACCAATTTTAAAAACTACTGATATTAACTTATATTTAAATATAATAAATTTTTTTGAGAAATAAACTAATTAAGAATAGCCCGTCAAATTCAAACAATATTTTGTACATTATACCTCATAAATAATGTAATAAAATTTATATAGGGAAAACAAAGAGATCTAAAGGGGAGATGCTTTCAGCACAAATATGCCTTATTAAGAGGCTTAACGAATAATGGCATTGCGGATCATTGGCTTAAGGCAGGCCATGCTATTAAGAGGGATAATTCCTTGATTATCTCCAAGTCAAAGATTACCGAAAAAGGAATCTGTTGGAATCCATTTTTATTGAAGCCACGTCCATAAGGAATTTAAATCTCTATTTTGGATTGTTCCTTGATCTCAAAGAACACGCCACCCAATTAACAAACAGTAACCTCTCCCCCGCTTTCCGATTTTATAAATAAAGGTCTGTCAGCTTCTATTATGTTCAGTGTGAACTTGAAAAGTACTTGTTCCAAGTTCTCAGTTTTTCACTCACCTTTCTAATGTGGATTTAAGGATATATATATTGCTCTGAACTGCTCGTTCACTCCTGGAAAATATAATCTAACACTAAAAAAAAATTGGCCTTGAATGGAGGAACGAGAGATCACGAGAAAAGAAAAGAAAATAAAACTATGGCAGAAGGCTGATATTACTGAGAATGGAGGAATTTACATAAAAGCTGTACTTTAGTTTTAAATGCACCATATTTACATTAATTTACATAGATCCAGGAACTAATAAGGTGGTTGATTGAAATGGAGATCAGAATTTTGCGCAAACTGGTTATTGTAATGCAAGACTTATTCCAAAGGGTTCCCAATTCCTCCCACAATCAGGCACGGTGTTTCTCTGTAATGAGATTGCATTCTAGCATCAGAAATAAGACGATTGAGCATTTGGAGTGGAGCGTTACACTCTACTTTTTTCGGCCTAAAAATTTACAGACCACTCAAGGGGAATGAAATGACTAGGAGTTTACACAGAAAGAACTATTACGTTGCTTGAATTAACTAGAGGATGTTTACTAGCATCACAAGGGAGGTTATCACAGCATTGAACCAAGATTGGGGGAGTGAGGAGCTGAACAAAGGAGGGGAGGGAAAGCTGCCTTGGAAAAAATGGAAATGAAATACAGACAAAAGGCAAAACAATTCCCTGGCTGAACTGAAATTTACTCTCACAGTACCTGGCAATCCTGGGCTTGGTAGTCTTCTTATCTGTTGATATTCCTGTGCACTATGGAGGCATAAAAATACTTGGGATATCGCCAGAGGAGGCAGGGGGAGCAGAAAGGGTGAAGTGGAGTCTGCAGGGCTTGAGCAGGTCTGAGGAAGTCCTGCTTCCAAGCGGTTCAGAGCGGGTCTGAGTAAGTTCTGAGAGCAAGCTGCTGTGTCCCTGGTAGGCTCTGCCCAAATCCGGATTTTCCCCGTGGGGCAAATCAGAACAGCCAATGGGAGCAAAGAGAGTTTTTCTAGAGAATCGAGGCTTTCA
>NC_061087.1:80942622-80946874 GCF_015104395.2 Macrobrachium nipponense
CATCATATCGAAAAATGAATTTCTAATCACCAGAAATAAATTCCTCTGATTCCATGTTAGCAGAGCAGGGAATCAAACTCGCGACTACCGAATCGGTAGGCGAGCACGTAATCTACTCGTCCAACGAGGAACTGCTTCCAGGTGGAGATCTGGTATTATCAAAGCGGATATGAATTTGGATGGAATGCACATAATGACTAGAAACTGGATTCAAAACAAACATAAAACAAATGCAAAATAAAATTTAATCGAATTTATTTTATTATACGTACTAAAGTAATCGCATACGGAAGAAATGAGATATATCAATAAATATTTTTAAGAAAAGAGTGAATCTTTACAGAACAGAATACAGAAATATTTAAAACTGTTTTCTTTTCAAATATCGTTGAACAGATATTTATTAACATGGAATTTTTTTTTAATAAAATCTTTTGATAAGTGCCTATATACTTACAAAATACTGCTATATACTTGCAGACATACATACTCAGACTAAATACATACATAAGAGTATATAAACACACTCAACACACACACACACACACACACCACACACACACATATATATATATATCTATATATATATATATATATATATATATATATATATATATATATATATATATATATATATATATATATATATATATATACTATACTTAGGCTACAAATGTCCTTTAAACCCAGTTCGCTCTACCCCTGAATTAATATAGTTTCGTATATGTTAACCGAAGGGGAAATTTTCAGTTGATACTAATTTCGACCTTCTCGTGGATTCGAACCAGCGCACAAAGGAGAAGTCGGAACTTCAGTGACATCATTTACGAATTGGCCAACATATATGAAAATATATAAATTAATTCCAAGGTAGAGCGATTGGATGTTAAAGGACATTTGTAGCTTATTGGATGTATATGAACCGTGGTGATGTGATAAAAATTCATATATATATATATATATATATATATATATATACATATATATATATATATTATATATATACTATATATAAGTGTGTGCGTGCGAGCAGGCTAGTGCATGTGAATATATGTTTAAGTGTTAACATACCAATACCGTCTCATCAAAAATACCTAACAAATAAAATCATCCTCTCCAATTTGTTAAAAGAGACGCGAAAGGGAAAAAATGAAGTGGGAACCAGGAGGTTATCGCTAGTCCCAAGAGAGAGAGAGAGAGAGAGAGAGAGAGAGAGAGAGAGAGAGAGAGAGAGAATAAGTGTCGCCTTCATCCCTCAAAGGAAGGACGTCTCTCACGTTCTTACTATTCATTTTTCAGGGAAGGATGGTGGGGATGGGGGAAGGAGGCAGCTTGGGTAAGTCACATTAGGAGGCTTACGTCCTTGTAGATAGGAAGCAGTGGTGCTGTGATCCCTGTCTCTTTCCTTCTTCCTGGCTCTGTATGGAAGGAAATGGAGACTTTTGGAAAGAGAGGCGCGAAGTATTGCCTTATTTGTCAGGAAGGTGATCAGCCGAGGAATCGGACGGCTTTCTTATTATAATCATCTTACGCTTAGGGAATAACGCTGTTAAGAGTTTCCACGTGTCTTTTGAATTGGTACATCTGTTACAGCTTCTCCTCTTTTCCCTTTTTTAAGCGTTTGATTTCTTGGCAAATTTTCTCGTTGTTGGATTTTGTATTTCTATTTCGTGGTATTCAGCTTATGCGTTTGGGTTAATCGTCGTTTCTGTGTAACGAGAAGAACTAACTACGTAATTTTAGAGTCGAAGACTGATCCCCTATACCATATCCACGAATGTTGATAGATTTTGCTCCCGAAAACATAGATAATCAAGATAATCTCGAAAAAAATAAGAATACTCTAGGTTGCTCCTCTCGCACGATGCAGTTCCACACACACACACACACACACGCGCAAACAAGCACACACTGACAAACACACACGCACACACACACATGCACACACACACAAACACACACACACACACACACACACACACACACATATATATATATATATATATATATATATATATATATATGTGTATAACTGAATCACGAAGTTAGGAACGTGATAAATCCATAAATAAAGATATATGCCACCACAAAGGCGTTCGTTTATTTTTCCTTCGTGGCATATATCTTTATATATATATATATATAATATATATATATATATATATATATATATTATATATATATATATATAAAATGTATATATATATATATATATATATATATATATATATATATATATATATATATATATATATGCGAATACCGCAGGAAGATGATAGTCAGAAATCCAAGCGCTTTCGTCTTTACTCAGACATTGTCAACGAGCGAATGAAATACAATTGGAGAGAAAGGTCTCAGGTACACAACAAGATCAAGAATACCAGATGGTTAATTGTCAAAAGGGTAAAAATTAAAAGAGATAATCCAGGATTATCGGATATCACACGGTCACAAACCTAAACAGATTTGACCCTAACCGAAATTACAAAGTATCTTTACAGTCCAAAACATGTAAAAACTGAATATAATAATTTTGTTGCTTATATTTATCTATAACTTTTTTCATAATGAAAGCATCAAGTTTAAATAAACCAAGACTTAAATTTAGAACATTTCTATCATTTGACTTGATGAAACAAGATTCAATGATATTCCTTTTAACTGTGTCACTACATGGTATTAAGGCTCTTACTTGACTCCAGTTAATAGGATGATCTAAATCTCTCATATGTACGAATAATGCATTCGATATTTGCCCAGTTCTCACAGAATATTAGTGCTGTTTGAGACGTTGTGAAATCGCTTTCACAACGTCTCAAACAGCACCAATATTCTGTGAGGACTGGGCAAACATCGAATGCATTATTCGTACATATGAGAGATTTAGATCATCCTATTAACTGGAGTCAAGTAAGAGCCTTAATACCATGTAGTGACACAGTTAAAAGGAATATCATTGAATCTTGTTTCATCAAGTCAAATAATAGAAATGTTCTAAATTTAAGTCTTGGTTTATTTAAACTTGATGCTTTCATTATGAAAAAAGTTATAGATAAATATAAGCAACAAAATTATTATATTCAGTTTTTACATGTTTTGGACTGTAAAGATACTTTGTAATTTCGGTTAGGGTCAAATCTGTTTAGGTTTGTGACCGTGTGATATCCGATAATCTTGGATTATCTCTTTTAGTTGTTACCTTTTTGACAATTAACCATCTGGTATTCTTGATCTTGTTGTTTACCTGAGACCTTTCTCTTCAATTGTATTTCATTCGCTCCTTGACAATGTCTTAGTAAAGACGAAAGTGCTTGGATTTCTGACTATCATTTTCCTGTGGTATTCGCATATTTAATGAAGTCACGTGCATCTACGTGTGAAACACACAACACACACACACACACACACACACACACACACACACACACACATATAGTATATATATATATATAATATATATATATATATATATATATATATATAAATATATATATATATATATATATATATATATAGTATATATTATATATATATATATATATATATATATATATATATATATATATATATATATATATTATTGTTTGTGCGCGTGTTTTCTTTCAATTGAAAATATATAAATATTCAACACATTCATTAACCGAATGACACATTTTTAACTCAAAAACTTACTCGAGTTAATCTTAAAAATAAATAAATAAATAAATCTATAGTTTAGTTCCTCTCTGCACGATGCCGTTCCAGATAATCAAAATTCATATATCTGGAAGTTTAATGAGCATCGCCCTGCTGCTTATTATTCCTATTATTTTTGCTTTCTAGTCAATGTTGAATTCAGTATGGATCACTTTCATAAAATTCCACCCACGAAAAGTAATAAAAAAAAATTTTTTCGTTACATTAAAAAAAATCCAGTGTAAGCTCAATGAAAAAAAAACATGTACCACACAAGGAATTTCAATTAATCCTGATTATTTTTAAGGGAAGATGTATTTGCTTATTATGCGATTCACATATAAACTAATTTTCCCAAAATAAACGTCATGATCTCTCTGAAACTCTGGTTACTTGGATGAAAAAAAAAATATATATATCATGGATAACAATTTCCTGAGGACACATGGAGACTGACATTTAGCGGAAATTAGACCTTTATTAATATTACTAAAACACGTAAGTTTTCAAATATGAAAAAGGGGAATGCACCGAAAGAATAAATTATCTTAAAAAACATAACTTCTACTTGAATTAC
>NC_061087.1:80947374-80957374 GCF_015104395.2 Macrobrachium nipponense
CTACTCACCTTCAAGAGGTTATCGACATAGAAAAGTCTTTTGACTGACAAAGCTACTTCAGCATCGTAATTTTGGCCCAATTTATCTGCAGCATGACGAAGTGCAAAATTTACACAGCTTGGCAATGATTGAGCACCAAATATATGTACTCTCATACAAAACTCATCAGGTTCAATGCTCAAGTCATCACCAATCCACCATAAGAATCTTAAGGCATCTCTATCTTCGACTGGCACCTTCACCTGATGAAACATCTCCTCTATGTCTGCAGTAACTGCATACAATCTGTCGCAGAAACTTAAGTACTACTACCCAGTAATGTGTTGGTCAAATCAGGCCCTTGGAAGAGATGATCATTCAGAGTGCCTTGATAGGTCACTTTGTCAAAGACCAGTCGCAGCTTCTTCTTCACTGGGTGCATCTCAGAGGAGTGTGGCATGTAATTTACCCTCCCATCTTTACAGTTCAAGCTATCTGTAAGTACATATTCAGCTTAACCCTTGGTAATGTACTTTTCAATAGAAACCACAAATGCATTTTTATACTCTTCATTCTGAAGACTTATCAGTTGTTGAACTGCGAGTTCCCTATTGTTAGAGTGGAGAGTAATCCCATTAGAAGGCACACTGATGACATATTTGCCAGAATCCTTGGTGATGAAACTTGAAACTCTGGCTATGAATCTTTCAGCTTCGACAGAGTTTTCTATACGAGAAAGCGCTTTACAGTTAAAAGTGTTGTTGTAAACACTGAGTGATGTCATATTATACACCATGCTCAGGTGATTGACGGGTAGAACGTTTGAGTTCTGGCCTTTCCCCGTTGGACTGAGAACTGTCCAACCAAATCTTATAAGATGAGCCAATGGCT
This sequence comes from Macrobrachium nipponense, assembly GCF_015104395.2. Classification (NCBI taxonomy): domain Eukaryota; kingdom Metazoa; phylum Arthropoda; class Malacostraca; order Decapoda; family Palaemonidae; genus Macrobrachium; species Macrobrachium nipponense. Next base: position 80,948,245 of record NC_061087.1, read on the forward strand.
CATTCTCTTCACCATGACGTTGATTGAGTATTGTTCTACAAAGAGAAGAATTGAGGCCGGTTATCAATTCAATCATCTGGTATTAATCTGGAAGTCTGATGAGATCAAAGTCGTTCAGATGAAACCAGTTCGATGTCCTACCAACCAGGCATCAGATGATCTATGCTTAAACTGAGGGAACCAGTGATAAAGACTTCACTAATCAGAAGATCGTCTCCTTGTTAAAGCCACCTAGAATTCACCACATTCAATGCTAACACTTGTCTTGTCGGTGTTCCCTTCACTTCAAGCTTGTCCACTATACTGCTAGTGAAGAGAGTGAATGCAGCACCAGTCCAAAATGTATAAGTATATGTGTCTTTATTGACCTTGACGGGCAATATCATCATCATCACTCATGATTGTAATCTCGACATAGATGGCTCTGATTTCACTTGCATGTACACTTGTCTGGTTTGTAAGTCGAGCATGTTTTGCCTCAACTTATTTCATCTCTTCCTGAGCTCCATTTCTTCATGATATTGCTTCTTTCTTTCCTCTGCCTCTTCTTGCTGTATCTTAATTTCAAGCTCAACTTTCTTTTTCTCGACTTTAATATTCATCAGTGAATGGGCTCGTTCCGACTGTAACGACGACACAGATTCATCAGACTGCATAGACTTTCTTGTCTTCCTGGAACTTGTGCTACTTGCCATTGTGATGCGATGATCTTGCTAGCCTAATAAAGCCGAACCTGGGTAAAAAACTCGAATTGTAAAATCACTAACTCCAATGATTAATCACACAACTTAGAGTGTGATAACTAGTTGCTTACAATGTGATAACTAGTTGCGATAACTAGTTGCTTATTATAGGGTAGGCTATGCTAGGCTAGTGTTGGGTCAAGAATACGCCTAGCTGGGAAGTCCCTCATTTATTGTATTGAAGAAAGGGAGAGGAGGATGAGAAGATTCGAGCTGAAATAAAATTAACAGCTCTCAGTACAAAACCACAAAATACTGATACTTCCAATTATTTCACTGTTTATACAACACATTAACACAGATACATTAAACTAAATAAATGTATATTTACTTTGTATCCCAACAACTCAAGCCACAATCATTCACAACCACAGCAACAGTCCTGCCCATTGATGTAAACGGAATAAAATAAAATAAATATAAAATACTGCATGTCTAACTATTGTAAATGTTACTAATAGCCTAGCTACTATAATGTCACAATAATTAAATCAACATTACAGCAATCATAGCATCAAATATGCTAACATGAAACATACTAGATCACACCTGCTTCCTAGCCTAGGTGTTATGTCACTTTGGTGGTAAATCAAGAGTGGTGGCAGCCAAAAAGATGCTAATCACAACTATCACATAATAGTCCACTTAACAAGATCCAGTATTCATAATACAGCTCCTCATCAGAATACTGTAATATACGAATCTGATCGACCTGTAGGTGATTTAACAAGACTGCTGCCCAGCCATGCTGTAAGACACGCCAGTCGGATTCACATATAAGGACTCCCTCCCAAACAACTACCAATATTACGTGTTTACAAAAATTCATCCACCATCCACACTATATACTCTACACACAGCTAAAACTAACACAGTAACTTTCTCATGAGAACTCTATTCCTTGTTTTCTTCTCTAAATCCAACCCAGAAAATGCAAATTATTTGGCGAACCTGCATAAAAAAACACACAACTTACAAGTGGATTGAGATTCTATTAAGCCTTTGTCTAAAAAATGTGACTCTTTGAACTGGTGGAAAATATGGAAGTACATCACAGTTTTTATGTTAATATCTCAATCAATTCTGATCGCACAACAAACATTTATATATGAAAATTTTTGGCAAATTACCACAGAGTCACTGGTGAATTTATAATAAAAGTTAGTCTCAAACATAGGTCACCATGGGTCAAAAGGTCAAGGTCCCAACTAAAAAGTACCATTTATGAATAAAGTCATTACTAGCCCATTTAAACCATGAAGTCCTAGGTTTACCGGTATGATAACACATGCTTCATAAATTTTATATACAGGAAATTTTTAAAGCGAAATAGGTTATAATTTCAATGATGCAGAGGGAATGGGGACAACTGAGAATATGGCATTATTTGGAGGGAACTGATGTAACAGTTCTTGTTTCCAATATTTGCATGTAATATCACACCAAACTTTGCTTGTTTTAGGATATATAATGAATAAGACTTATTTTACTTGTCAATTCTTTTTATGTTGTGTTTTTTCAGCAAATTTTGACTTATTCTATATTAAATTATTTATTTCAGGGGAATGTCTTCTGCGATAGTCTTCAACTTTAGTACACTTTTGGAAGATATCACTTTGTAATATATGGCCTTGTTCCAATATTACATACATATGCCACTCTCATAAAGATATTTTAAGGTTTAGTGAGAAATTATCTCATAAGCAATACTTACTTGACCTATTTCAAAGTATTCTCTTTGCCAAATAATTTACAATATTTAAACAAAAAACCAAATAATTGTAATACACTGGTAATGAAAAATATTAATTTTTTTAACGATTTTGAGACACCTAGAGAAAGAGAGATTAATGAGGCGAGTATAAATGCATAGAACCAATATTCAATCTCAACATAAATTCAACAATGGTCAGATGCAAGTCATTCACCCAGAATGTGCTAGCAAAATGTAAGAAAATTTGGTGAGGTCTTTGCATATTTTCTTCAATAATTTCCCAGATAACATAAAGACAGTTAAAGGCAGCAGCAGTCAGGCGCCAAGTGATTCAACAGTCTTCCGAGTATGCAAACATCTGTGAGGCTTTGCCAGAATTGGCATCTTTGAGTGAGTCCCAAGACTTCTAAGAAGAAAGGCAACCAAGCTGAAAGCCTCATCATCTGGTGATTTGCCAGAAAATCTGTATATTTTGCGGCTGTCTACACAAAATGTTGCGAGGAAAGAAGAGCCCTAAACATGTTGTTCCTATGAATCAATAGAAAAAAACATCAAAGAAACTGCAATTGCTTTAAATGACAGCAAAATGCTTGTCAAGATAGCAGCATTAGTTTTCAGTCTAACATGCAGAATGCAGAGAGCACTTTAAAATAGTCAAGGAAGTATTACTTTTTGTACTTATAAAATAATTTCTTGCTAAAACTTAATCTTCATGAACTTAAATCATCTTCATGAAAGAGGGGCATGTGTATGTAATATTGGAATAATGCCATATCTTACAAAAGTGATATCTACATAAGTGGACCATAGTTGAAGACTATCACAGAAGACGTTCCCTGGAATGAATAATTCAATATAGGATTTGTCGAAATTTGCTCAACAAAATAAAAAGAATCAACAAGTAAAATGAGTCTTATTCATTATATATCCTAAAACAAAGCCAAGTTTCTGAGTGGGGATACCTTAACAACGTGAAAGGGTTTGTGTATCGCCATGATCAGCACTGATTTGCACTAGTAAGGGCCACCCCATACTGAGTTGGTTTGCGGTGAGCGATCAGACCAAAGTCTCCCACCAACACCAATCCGCAGTCTCCAGTGGCAGTGGAAACAACTGCCCAAGGTGGCGAGCATATATGTCCCACTGCAGCGGGTGCTAAAAATCTCTGGACTAGAAACACAGGCCACCTTTGGAAACTGAACCTTGCAATGTACAATGTCTGGACTCTGTCTGAGGAAGAAGATCTGGCTGTGTTACTAGAAGTGCTGAAAGAAATAAATTGGGATATAATAGGATTGAGCGAAATTAGAAGAACTGGGGAATCTTATATAGAGTTAAAAGAGGGTCATAAATTTGCCTCAGAGAACATGAAAGAAACAAAGAAAATTGAATGGGTTTTCTTATTAATATAAATCTTGCAGGAAACAGAGAAGAATTTTATAGTATTAGTGATAGAATTGCAGGATTGATTATAAAAACCTAAATAAAAAAGCATAAACATCCCATACAGAGCGGAAGAAATAGAAATTTTTTTTATGTAGATCTGGAGATATCTTTAAAAAAACATAAGAAATGACAGAGGAGACATGCTTATAGAATTTGCTGAAAGAAACAATCTAAAAATCATGAACACTTTTTTTTTTAATATACAAAGGAACATAGAATATGGACATGGAGAAGCCCAAACGGAGAAACAAAATAGATTTTATTTTCAGTGAAAAAGTTAATTTATTTAAAGCTGTAGCAGCGATAAACAAGTTAAAAGTCAAGCGACCATAGAATGGTGAGAGGTAAAATTTGTCTAGATATAAGGAAAGAAAGAGAATAACTAATTTTAAGAATAAAAATAAACACTCCTGTATAAGAGAAAAATCTGATGAGTTAATTTAGCAATACAAATAGGTACTTTCAGCTACATGATGAAATGGAAGAAAGTAAAAGAAGAAACGAACAGTAACTTAACAAAATTTGTATTGGAATAAGCACAAGAGATATGTGGAAAAGTTCCTAAACAAGATCAAGGAAATCTACTAGAAAACACCAAAAACTTAATAAAAAAAACGATTGGAAATGAGGGTAAATTCCAAGAGATGAAATAGAACTAGCAGAACTATCCAAAACAATAAGCAAACTAAAACCCAAAGACATTCGTAAACACAATCAGACCAAAATTGAGGAGACATTAAAGAAGGGGAGAAGCATGAAGTTGCTTTAAAGGATGAAAATGGAAATATTATCAACAAAAGAGACAGATTGATAAAAATTGCTGAGGATTTCTATACAAAGGTATACAATAGTGATAAAAGAAATAACTCTGTCAATAGAAATAATGAAACACTTGAGCTGGTACAAAAAGCAAAAGTAGAAGTAAAGACAAATTAAAAGGCATGAAAAAAAAACAAAAAAAAAACAAAGCAGCAGGAGAAGATGGACTAACAATACACTTTATAGATGGAGGAGATTTCATAATAGTAAAACTCGCTGAACTTTACACATGTTTGCAAGAATGCTCTATACCAACCCCAAACCTTGGAAAAACTTTAATCATTATACATTTATAAAACGGGAGACACAAAAGACCTGAAAAATTACCGCCCAATAAGTTTACTCTCAGTAATATATAAAATATTTACAAAGATCATATCAGGCCGAATAGAAAGACAGCTAGACTTTAATCAACCAAGAGAGCAGACAGGTTTTAGAAGCGGGTATTCAACAACTGACCATATCCATGTAATTAACCAGCTAAAGGAAAACTCAACAGAGTATGACAAACCACTATGTATGGCATTTGTAGACTATGAGAAAGCTTTTGATTCGTCAAAACTTCAGCAGTAATGAAAGCCCTTCAAAAGTAAGGAATAGATGAATCTTATGTTAGAAAACTTGAGGATATCTATATGGGAAGTACAGTAAGTTCCAGAAGTGAAGCGACAAAATTCAGAGGATTTCGTTCGAAATTCACTAACTGGCAACTACAACACGTAGCTAAAAAACTTTTTTTTTTTTATTCTACAATGAAAGCTATATCAAGCAAAGTAGAGCTAACATATGATGCACAAATATCAAATCTATGATATTTATAACAATCATAAAAAAAATTACGGTAATAGTAATAATTTTAAAGTATAGTAATTACTTCAAACAATAGAAACAAAAAATTTGAAATTTTCGTTCAACACAGGATTACCAACATTACCCACGTATATTTCGAGCAATGTGGAACAAATATTTAATACCAATAGTGTATTATCAATTATTTTAGCGAGAATATGCATAAAATCATGGAAGTATCAATAGAAAGCAAAGGGAAAATCTCCGCAACATTAAACATAATCAACCATGAATGCACATAGATTCAACAGAGAGGTTGGGTGTGGTTGGTAGTAATGATTTCGTCTTCTAGGACCGAGCATAAAACGCCATCTTCGAGAAAGGCTCTAACTGCTGCAGCTACCTTCAGGTGACTAGGCCTAGTTCCGGGCATAGCAAGGCTTACAATGCAGGGCACTGTCTGTTATTTAGGCAAAGATAGAACCATGAGGACCGCCATCAGGACCTGTCCTTGCTCCTGGGAAACACACTCGCTATATAAAAAATAAGAAAGACGATCGCCAGCAACTAGAACACCGTAAAATCACCACCTAGTTAAGTAGGAAGACGACAGACCCCAACCACCCCTCTCCCCCTCTAACACTACCTCTACCCACAATCCTAACTCCACCTTTTTCATTTCAACCTTTTGCCTGAAATCTTCTAATCATATTCCAACCGCGAAATTTAAGACTGAATTTGCGTAAGTGGGCGTATCAGAAGGGAGTAATATCACCCAAATTCATATTTTTACGGGCAACCAGTAATCACTTCGATCCACTCAAGCATTATTGTATAAGAAATTTACCAGAAAATTTATGAGTTTTGGGGGTTTATATATAATTATATATATATATATATATATATATATATATATATATATATATATATATAAAGAGGCACCCGAGCATGACCAATAGGCTTAGTGGCTCGATTCTTAAAACAGGCCTCTGGTTATTTCTGACTAGATAAAGGTTCTGAAAGAAGAGAGAGAGAGAGAGAGAGAGACGAGAGAGAGAGAGAGAGAGCATACCAGGAGATACTCGAATTAAAATAATGTTCGCCAAGCATATTCCCACTCTGGATCGTATGGACAAGAATAGTCTCACTTATGCACTAAAAAAAAAAAAAAAAAAAAAAAAAAAAAAAAAAAAAAAAAAAAAAAAAAAACAAAAAAAAAAAAAAAAAAAAAAAAAAAAAAAAAAAAAAAGTGGAAACCCAAAAACCTACGAAATACTTGTTTAATGCGACCCTGAACGCAATTCCACATGCAAAAATTTGCACAATTGAGGAATTCGATGAAATTATTAACTGACAAGCTCGAAAATATATTTCCTTGATTCTTGAATAGGCCTAACCATGTAGCCAATGCTAAACACTCATATAACTTGGATTTCATTTTGTTTTCTTTTCACACCAACTTGTGTCTTATTTATATTTTATTTAATCAGATGCTAAAGTTCTTTGTGCTTTATCAAAAGAAATCATAATAATTTTCGATATAACGCTATAAAAGTAGAAAGTTAATTTACAAATCCTATTACGCCAATGCTTATGCAATCGGTTCCTGCTGCCACTCAATGGTGAACACTGGATATCACTCATTGAAAGCCGCAGATGTTTCCAAGGGGAAATTCTTCTTCTTTTTTTTTAAATAAACAATTATAGAACTAACATTGATCATTCACTGGGGAAATACTTTCTGTGCTTCGACAGTTAATCACTGATAAGTATTATCAGATAAAAAGGATTACAATAATTGGAATAAAATATACTAACTGGCAACCCCACGAGAGTTCTAAACAAGTCCGATCAATTCTGAAATTTGTCGCTTCACTTCTTGAACTTACTGTACAGCAATCCTAAAACTACAAAGACAGTGAGAAATTTCCGACTGAAAAAGGAATTAAGACAGGGAGACCCCATCTCTCCTAAATTATTCAAAGAGTGCCTAGAAGTTTTTAAGAATTTAGAGTGGAAAAATGTAGGAATTAACATTAATGGGGAATACCTTCACAACTTAATATTGCCAGATGACATAGTTCTACTAGTGAAGCAGGAGAAGAATTACAAAGTAATAGATTTGAGAAAGCAGAAAATGAATATGAGTAAAAAAAAACAAGAAAAATGTTCAAAGGAAAAATGGCAAGAAAATTGACAAAGACACATAAGGGTTATTGATGAACCTCTAGAGATTGTTAACGAATATAGTACATATTCAGGACAGACAGTGTTTCATCAGAACTTGGCCGAAATTAAAAGAAGGATAAGCATGGGATGGAGAGCATTTGGTAAACAAAATGACATTATGAAAAGTAAAATGCCACTTTCTCTAAAAACAAAAATATTCAACAAGATGATACTAGCAGTATTAACTTATGCATCAGAAACTTGGAGCCTTACTAAAGCCTTAGAACATAAGCTAGTTACAACTCAAAGAGCTATGGAAAGAATAATGATGGGATTAACAATAATTAGAGGATATTCTAACAGCAAGTAAGAAAAAGATATGGACGTGGGCAGACATATAAGGAGAATGTCAGATAATAGATGGACAAAAAGAATAAAAACATAATGGATCCCTAAAGATTGCAAACGAAGCAGGAGAAGGAAGAGAAAATGATGCATTGACGAGCTAAGAAAATTTGCGGGTATAGAATGGCATAGAAAGACCAAAAAATGACGAGAGTGGAAGGACATGTCTGAGGCCTTTGTCCTGCAGTGGACCAGCAACAGATGATGATGATGATGAAGATATATACATGTATGTACAGACGGCCAACAAAGAATTGGCGTAGTTTCTTAATTCATTGTTCGTTATGGAAATATTGCCATATGCAGGTGCCAGATTATTTACTTAACAATAAATAACATTTCCTTTCAAAGGTGATATACTTGAAATAAATTACATTAGAACTGAGGTACAACTTACTTCTAATGTATTAAAGATAATTATTTTGCAAAGTAAGGAAAACATATACCGATGGGTCCATGATTTTCTAATTTTATTCTCAACTCTAACTTCGTGACAGCATACCGAAGATTTTGATTTGAAGTTGGCTTTGCTGCCGCTCAAGTCTTGACTCAACGTATCGTACTGCACTGGGGTGTTGTCATTTCGTCTCCTACAGCCGATAAATAATACATCAAGGCATTAAAATTCTTTGAAAACGATGTTTTAGTTAACTAATTTTGTCCCTTTGATCAATAAAATAATTTGCATGACACATTTAGTGGGCCTAAATTGGACTTCTGTTTTTCCCACATGATTTGCCTAGGTCTAATTTCAGCAGTATACTCTCTCGGATACGTAATACTAATTAATATTTAATTGACAATATATATATATATATATATATATATATATATATATATATATATATATATATATTAATCTGCTTGATTTGACTATTTCCGTTATTCTTGTTTTATTAGCCATGTTCGCTTTTCTTCTTATCCTTTTCATAATTGCTTTACATAATTAACTCAGACCTAGCCATTCAAAGTCAAAAAGCAATCATAAAAAATTCAAACGAATATAATTCAGTCTTATTTCTTTTTTATCGAATTCCTTGCATAT
>NC_061087.1:80962374-80986065 GCF_015104395.2 Macrobrachium nipponense
AGGGACTGCCGCCACTTCCGGTTACTTAGACAATCGATTAAGGAAATCTGGACAGGTTACGTACACGCACACACCACAGTCGAACAAATACCTTCAGCATAAAAAAAATGTCCTAGTTTTAAATTAGTCTGAAATCAGCTGGTACCAAGGCCCTTCCCAAACCTGTTTTTCGTTGGCTACAGCAATTTACGGTTAGCATGTACAGTGGTGCTCATATCTCATTGCGACATGATTCATTTTGTATCGTCCAGATTCTCAGACTCAACGTGATGTTGCCAAGTAGTGTTATACTTATTTTTCTAATGTCATACATGTCGGAAAGTTTGTGAATTCACAAGCTAGTCCAATTTTCCTTATGGTTATATTAATATGATCCCTTTTATGCATTGGTATAATTCGTAATCTGCGTGATTTGAACTGATTTTCTTTTTTTTATGCTGCTAAGTTCAAAGTGCGGTGTGATAAGGTTAGTTGTGCCATCACACTTTACATGCTCCTCGGACTGGTCAACATAATCGTCCTGCTGCATTATGACAGTAGACTAATAAGCTCAACAGTTATAACAACATTTTCAACGTAGGAATATGAATTAAAACAAGTTTTCTTTGAAAGTTGAAGTTTTCGGCTGTGTTTAAGCTGCTTGCATGTTGCAAAATGTTTTATAGGCCTAAGAAAAATAATGTAAGCCTTCTGAGATATATCTGTAATTAATCAATCTATTTGTAGAGATTATCAGTTTTTTTGACAAATACAATAGAAATAGAATTACAACCAGTTTTCTTTGAATGTTGAAGTTTTTAGGCTGCGTTTAAGCTGCCTATATGTTGCAAAATGATTTATAGGCCTAAAGAATAATCTAAGCCTTATGAGATGTAATGTTACTAATGTTTTTATTTGTAGAGATTACCTGTTCCTTGAGGAACAAAAGATGATGATTTTGATTATATGGAGAAGTTGACTATTAATCGAAATATCAAGTATTAATATCAAGGCGTATGGAACACTTGTTTTTCAACTGGTTAAAAAATTATTTTCTTAAAAGTCCTTCTCCTCGCTTTTGGTGTATATTTTATTCTTTCATAAGGTTACTTGAAGAACAGAATGTGTAGATAACCTCATTTGCTTTCTGGCCAGAAATTGTCAATAGAGATGTGACTGGTAATTGTAAAGTAAAGAAATCTAACACATAAGCCTAGGAACAATATCTTGGCTTTGACAAAAGAATAATTGCATAGGCGAATATTCGCTAGTATGCCATAATTTTTTTAAAATAATTAAGAATTAGAACAATTCTATTATGTATGAAAATCCAAATATTCCTGTAACATATAAAGTAAGTGTTTTCAAGATAATTTCATTGTCGCTACTCAGTGTAGACCTACTTATGTTACACCGGGTGGTTTGTTGTTGCACAGACACTAATGATACGTCACACACGCTCCCCCTCACACGTTGATATCGGTCGGGCGCATTCTACTTTTGTATATACATTTACATTTTTTTTCAGCATTAAGGTGTAAAAGCAATCAAGTAGGGACTATTTCAAATTTTATGTTGGCTTTGGAAGCATTATTAATGTTATGACAATTTTTTCGTGTCTTTTAAATTAACATTTGAACTGATGCTTCATGACGACTTCATTTTTGGTCAAATGCTTCAGCGATGTGTGAACGAAAGTTTTGAAATGTTTCGAAAGAGTTTTTTCTGAAATTTGCTACACGTGACATTTTCTTACAGTTTTGACATATATGACATATTTCACTCTTATGAAACATATTATGTCCATATTGTATGCAAAAATCGCGTTTCCGCATTGAAATAATAGATAAATATGGAGCATGCTAGGTTGCCAGTTAGTGAATTTTGAACGAAATCCTATGGAGTCATGTCGCATGAGATTTGAGCATCACTGTAGATTAAGACATGATTTTAGTTTCCCAAGGCTGCTATTCTAAATCATAAAAATTTTATCATATTAATGGACAATATATTCATGGCGACGGGCTAAGTATCATGTACCTTAGAAACCAATAATTCTGTCCCTATTTCCAAATGAAGAGCAAAGACACTGCATTAAAATAACATTTCACCCAACAATCCCTCTGTGCCTTTTAATGATGATCACTCACAAAAATAATGAACCTTATACCAGTGGCAACGGAATGCGACGACTAATTTTGAACTTTCTGATGACCATAAAGAAACTAAAAACGTCGTACTGTGATTTTAGTTACTGAATAGCAGGCAGCATGATGTTTTAAATCACCTTAATTTTTTCTTCTAGTAAGGATGTCACCTCACCGGAGTCTGTCTGGTTACATCCATACTACTATGGTACACTCGTCAACACTAGTACTTCTCCCAGCACATTAGCATTTGAATGTTCCCCACACGTATCCAAAACGAGTGTTTACTTGTACATAGGATGTTAATAATACCTGGCTGATGCTGAAGGTACACGTGGGTATGCGCTGATGTGATGTGGAAGGCAAAATCTTTGAATTCAGATGATGTATCACAAATAGGATGCAATATCGAATAGAATGTGTTCTTTCCCTAAAATGAGTCCATAAAAATGTTATACACGTTGTTTACTTCCTTCACCTTGTTCTTTCTTCCAGATATCGGTCCTACACATACTGTGAAAATGAACTTATTCTTGATCATGCATTCATCTCAAACAACTAGCTAAATACACGAAATAATCAAATCAATAATAATATATTTTCATAATAATTTATAGTATTTGTTTCTATGATGATGAACCTTTTCCATCTTACATATAACTAAATGGGATTTTTAATAAAAAGTGATGAATGGATGTGAAAAAAACAAGAGAAGGCTGTTGAGATTATCTGTTTGTGTGGTACATGTGGCATAATAGGAGTGAGAGGTGAAAAATATAGATATGTAGAAGTAATAAGAAGGATGAGGTGGGTCAACAGATGAATTAGACCCATTTGAGATGTTTCTGTCATGTATCAAAAATGGCAGATGATAGGATGGCAAAAAGTCGGAGATGTTTCACCATCCAGAAAGAGAGACAAAATGCAAAATAGGAAAGAATGGCACAATGTATTATGAGGTTCAACGCGCTGCAGATAGGTCTTTTAATTATGTGCATGAATAGGTTAATGCTCTTGAAGTTTTCTTAACAGGGGGTTTATCCACGATTCAGCGGTTCCAACATAAATGTGGCAGTGACCCCTAGTTGGGAGCTCTGAGGAGACAACCTTCTCTTGGGGATAGGAATGTTGGTTATGTGTGCATCGTTTTTTGGATTTTCATCTTGTGAAGTCAGAAATTCTTTTGAAGGGTCTACATTAATATTAATAGGAACTAATTAAAATCAAAGGTTTCGGTAGCATATTTTTTAGCTTCATTTCCATTTTCTTTTAAGAATGTCAAAATTTCATATATATATATATATATATATATATATATATATATATATATAAAATATATATATATATATATATATATATATATATATATATATATATATATATATATATATATATATAAATTTACTGACTCACATCAGGGTCCAATATTGAAAGACAAGGGCGCTACCAACTGAACCACACAATTGGCAGCAGCGCCCTTACCTTTCAATTCAAGGACCCGTTTCGATCTCAGTTTCAAGTTAGATAATTGCTTTCCATGCGTGATTGTGCTCATCACTTATAACATATTTCATATATATATATATATATATATATATATATATATATATATATATATATATATATATATATTTTTTTTTATCTGTAATAGTTTCAATTCGCCTCATCCTTTTTCGATCAAGCATTCCATGATATAAGATTTTAATACTAAAAGTGACTGTGCGTATGTATTAAAGGCACTGGTAGAGCGAAAAAAAATAAACATATATATTTATATAGTGGAGTTGATAACCTTAGCTCTACCCGGTTAGATGCCGAGATCAAAAACAAATAGAAAACACGTTGTGTGCATGATAAGGTCATTGATGCATTCCAAAGACATGAGTTAATCACGGGAAAAGTTATCGAGTTTCATGTATTTAGCATGCGTGTATTCGTACATCGGTTAGTGGCGTACATTTGTGCATACGAGTCACAGAAAATTACATATAATATCTAGTATGTGAACTAACGGGGGAATTTGACGACAAACTGTCAAAGTGGACACAAGTGATTTTGGCGTAGAGGAGGCGTTCGAGGCCCATCGGAAAAGGTAAAAGTGAAGTGACATTAAGTTCAGTTTCTAAGAGGGGGAAAGTGCGATGTGGACACACATTTTATTGACGAACTTCGATGTTGAATTGTCTAATAATTAAATTCTCATATTTTAGATGGATTTGAAGTCACCATATAGAAAAATGGGATTTCTCTAGACTTGGTTCTTTTAATTTTGATAAACTGCGAATTCTTGGACAGAAGGAGATAAGAGGGGGCACTTACTTAAATATGATTTTAGGGAGACTATGATAGTTTAAGGTTTCCTTTTTAGTTATTCTTAACTCATTTTATTCCATTTTCATGTTAGCTATTTTTGGGAAATTAAAAAGTATATTTTTGTAGTAACGGGAGTTTGAATTAGCCTAGAGTTTGATATTTGATTTTCAGATGGAGACACTCAAAGGGAGCCATGGAAGGTAGGTCACGTTAACAAGTTAGGAGTTCAACTCCTCTCCAAACTGTTTAAACGAGTATCATTTTGACCTCATAAGAGATTGGTGGCAAGCGGAGAAGGGACATTCAAGCCTACAGGTTACGTTTCCGGAGAGACTAGGATTAAATAGATAAGACATTTTTGGGGAAAAGTGGTATGATTATATATTTTGGGCAACTGACTCTTTTGCTGATTTATGGGAAATTTATTTAGTAGTCAGGGATTTCGGCCGGTTAGCTTGGCTGCTGGGCGTTTGGCAGTGAGGTTAGCTAGTTTTTAAGGGTAAGACATGTTTCTGTGTTTCTTGGGGAAAAAGGATAACGGGAATTAATTACACGCGGTTGCAAATGTAACTGGGTATTACGCGCCAAGGCGAGTGCAAATAACTTCGTATTCACGTGCCGAAACCTATGAGGACGTACGTGTGAAAATTTACTTTTTTTTTTTTTTTTATTTATTTATTTATTTATTTATTTATTTTTTTTTTTTTTTTGGGGGGGGGGGTGTTAATTTTTTGCTCACAAGTGTATTTCATTTTTGATGTCTCGGGATTCAACGGACATTAGTGGGTTTGTTGTAATGGCAATTTTATTAGAAAAAGTTGTACGATAAGTTTCATTTTTGTATGTGGCATGAGAGAGAGAGAGAGAGCAGAGATACGAGAGAGAGAGAGAGAGAGAGAGAGAGAGATTGATTTGTTACTTCTTACTGGCGTTGCATAGACGAGGTTATTGACGTCGTATCATTAAAAGGAATTACCAAGGAAAAGTCAAATAAAACAAAAAGGTATAAAAATGTTTATATAAAATCTGTCAGAGAACTACCGAGAACCCAAAAACACGAAATACCCATCCCACCTACACACCTACTGCAAATAAATTGTAAACAAAAGTACAAGCAACACAGGCACCCGGCATACTCCCAAATGCTACAGAGTTCTGTAAAATAAATAGATATTAAAAGTACTAAAACTATTATGGTAATAAATATTATGTCAATTGGAGGTAAGCTTTTTGTACACTGACACATACTAACACATACACAGACTCAAATATCATGACCAAACTAACCTAATTCTTTTTCAAGAAGACCTGCTTCTTGAAGGTAACTAAAAAGGCTATCCTCATTAAAATCTCTTCCTATAATGGCATCCAGTTTAGAACCAATTCTTCCAACTACGTTAAAATGACGGTTCCTTGCTGACATTAAGCTGGGACATTCTACTATTAAATGTTTTACTGTGAGGGGAACAAGACAATCCTCACAAAATGGTTCAGGGTCATTGTTCATTAAAACACCACGAGTAATCCGTGTGTGGCCGATCCGTAACCTACATAATGCAGTCTCTTTCCGACGGTCTTCTATCATAAAAAGCCAGGGGTTGATTACATCAGTAAGTTCTCTCATTTTATTATTGCTCTCTATTGTCCAATAAAATTGCCAAACTGATTCTACCTGTCTTTTTTTAATTTCAGGAACTGCTATACTTCTTGGATTTTTGATGTACCAGACTTAGCCAGTTCATCAGTTCGTTTCATTTCCAACAATACCAACATGTGAAAGAACCCAGCAGAAGTTAACTGCCTTCTGTTTTTGTTTTGATAAAAACAGCCACTCTGTTATTTCCAGTACCACAGGGTGTACTAAATTAAAAGATGCCAAAGCTTCCAAGGCACTCTTGGAATCACTAAAAAATAGTAAAATTATCTCCTAAAGTTACAATTTTCTTTATTGCTGTTAAAATGCTAAAAAGTTCAGCAGTAAAAATAGAACTTGGTAGTGCACCACAAAACACTACTGTCCGGGTATACCACCCCAACCCCAACGCCTGCACTGGATTTGAAGCCATCGGTAAAGATTTGCCTCGAGTTATCATGCTTTTCAGCATGACAAAGAAATTTCTGTTTAAGAATATCATCTGAACATCTGCCTTGCAACCAGAAAACCATTTACAATATTTCACAAGAGGGCAACTTCCATGGAGGGAATCTTGAAAATTTTGCTGGAATTACTTTTCCTTCTATAACATTGAGCTCCTCTAAGGCACATTTTATTTTACCCTGTATCCAAAGGCTTTGGATATGAAGTCATATTTTTCATACATACAAAAATTGCCTTTAAAAACAGTATTGTAGGCTAAGGACTCAGGAGTTCTCTGTATGTGGTACCAATAATTCAACAGGGTAAATTTCTTAGCAAAATCTATGGGGCAGTTCACCTGCATCTACTAATAAACTAGATATTGGGAGGACCTAAAGGCTCTTGTTGCAATTCTAATTCCCCCATGCTGAACTGCATTCAAAGTATCTAATCTTCTTGAAGTTGCTGATGAGTAGATTGCTGACCCATTTACCAATTTTGAAGCAAACCATTACTTTATAAACATGTAACAAGTGCTTTCTATCAGCCCCCCAATTTGTATGACTTAAGACTTTTAAAACATCTAAGGCTATGCATTTGACTTTGAAGCTCCTGAGATGACCTTCTCATGTTAACACCTGCTATCAAAGATAAGGCCTAAAAACTTTGTTTCCTGTACACACTTGAGTCTCTGTCCATTTAAAAACAGATCTGGGTCTAGATGAACCTCTCTGATCCGGCAGAAATGCATAACAACAGTTGTGGCAGAGGAAAATTTGAAACCATGCTCAGCTGCCCCCCAACTGTTAACTTTATTTATTACCAACAAAGTTTTTGCCGCTCTGCAACAGACATTTTAGATGCAAACATACGAAATAGATAGATCAGCAACGAACATTGTTGAACATTACATCTTTTGGAATTTTTGAGACTATCCCATTTATGGCTAAGGCAAACAGAGTGACACTTAACACACTTCTCTGTGGTACTCCTTCCTCTTGTTCTTTCATATTAGACAGAGTACTTCCTGTTCTCACTTTAAAATAATGGTTTTTTTTTTAACTTTAATAAAAAGTGGTAGTTCTCCACGCAGACCAACTTCCTGCAAGACTTTCATAATTCCATGCCTCCAGGTAGTATCATAAGCCTTTTCTAGGTCAAAGAAAACCGCCACATAATACTTTCTTGGAAGCAAATGCCTGACAAATTGCATTCTCCAAACGTATCAATACATATGTGCAAGAGTGCATACGGCAAAAGCCACACCGAGATGATGATATCTTCTTTGATTCTAAAAAACCATACCAACCTAAAATTTACCATTTTTTCCATAAGCTTACATAAACAGAATGGTTAAAGCTATTGGTCTATAGCTTGTATGGACAGATGAATCTTTCCCAGGCTTCACAAAAGGTAAAACTGTCGCTATTTCCCAAACACTAGGGTAAGCACTCTAATAATACTTAAAATGGTAAATTTAGTTTCCTTTTGAGGTATTCTTGATCATTTCATATAAAAATTTCATCAGGTCCAGGTGCAGTGTTTTTACTGTTACTAGGAGCAAAATAAAAATTCCTCCATTGTAAAAAGGCATATTATATGATTCAGATTTAAAAGAAGTGAAAATCAAGAGTTTCAGACTCTGCTAACAATCTCTCCCTGTAGAATGGAGAATTTTCATTTGCATGCCTGCTTGATATCATGGCAAAAATGTTCAGCAAAAACATTGCTTACACCTTTTGAGTCTGGTTAAGCCCCACCCGTACACACTTGGAAACGTTGTTTGGAAACAATGTTTGGAAACGGTTTCCAAACAGTTGGGAAACTGTTTCCGAAAACTTGATTCCAAACAGTTTGGAAACAGTTGCAAATTATTTGTAAACTACTTCCAAACAATGTTTCCTGTCCACACCTCAGTTGTGGTCATGCCTGTGATGAGTGTAGAGGTTGTTTCCTGCAGCAGCGTCTGCATTTTACTTGGCACTTTTGATAAAGTCAAGGGAGGTCAAGAAAAACGAGAAAGATATGGGCGAGAATTTTTTTATTTGAAAAAGGATCCTATGGTGATTTGCTTTTGGCGGAAATGAAATTAGATGGTGGAGGTTTTTTTTTCAAACCAAAATTGTTCAGATGTGCTCAAGTGACTTTGAACTACTTTTACGGATGGTGGCTCCCAGTATATCTCGAAAGGATACAAAATACAGAAAGGCTATTACACCCGACATGAGACTGGCATATTACTGAGGCAAGAGGAGATTCCTTTACGAGCCTCATGTACACCTTCAGGATATCGAAGCAGACCATCTCAGCTGTGGTTCCTGAGGTCTGTAAAGCTTTGATCTCAGCACTGAAAGGGTATGTTAAGGTAAAATAAGAAAACCAGAAGTATTCACTGTTTTACTCTCTCTCTATCTCTCTCTCTATCAATCTCTCTCTCGTCTGCTCTTCTCTCTCTCTCTCTCCTCTCTCCTCTCTCTCTCTCTTTTCACCTTTTACCTGATGGCATTTAAGAACAATATGAAAGGTATGTTTACTAGAAAAACATATTTATGTAGGAATCATATTTTAATCACAATAATTACTACATGAGTTTGGGGAAGGAGAGCAACTTGGAGTAGAGGCACCACTTGGGGCGGTAAAGTACTGTGGGATGCCTTGCGATGTTGGCACAGAAAAGCCTGAATACCTTTGTCCTGTATATGAAGTTTGTGGGGTGAACTGAGCCGCACCCTCCCCCAAAGTACCCCCCATTTCCAAGTTGAAATAATTTCATTAATCCTATGCTGTGCTATTGATACCTCGCGCTTACTTCTTCCGCATGCTCTCAGTTTATAGGCAACATTTTCACCGGACACATGATATTCATCCCGTGTAGTGACAATGTTGTGCTAGAGACTTCATCAAGTGAAATGCTTCTTTCACTTCGTCAGCAGGCCTTTTAGCTGACGAACGACGGGGGCGGGGCGGGAAAGTGCTCTGAGGTGTTTCAGCTTGATGTGAACTCTCAATTACAACATCAGTTTCTTGCTCAGATTCAACTTCAGCAACCTGAAAGAGAAGAGAAACACTTATAAATATCTTTGTTGTTTTTGTTGTTATTGTTTTTTTGTTGTTATTATTTGTTGCCAGAAGTTCCTACTATTATATTGTTTTTTAATATCATCATTATTGTCATAATTATTATACATTATTGTTAGAATTATTACTATTCTCATTATCATTATTTCTATCTATCATTATTATTGCTGTTGTCTGTATTGTAACTTACTGGTGTTAATATACTCTAATAATATTAGAGGCTCTTTCGCTTCACATTCCATCCCACTGTGTACTGTATCATCTCTGGAGAGAGAGAGAGAGAGAGAGAGAAGAGAGAGAGAGAGAGAGAGAGAGAAATCATAGTCTACCGATGATCATTCTTCTCCTCATCGCAGTATCTCAATTGCAAGGGTATCATATTGTGGTATGCATGTGTGTTATTTCCAACTGACTACGTATATTTCTCCTCAGATGCCTGCTACGGAAAGAATGGATGCAGCAGCAAAATGGGTTTTCTCCCACAGATGAAACTTTCCACACTGTATTGCTGCACTGGATGGAAAGCAACGTTCAAATACAGCTCCAAAGAATTGTGGAAGCCTTTTCTTTAACTACATAGGGACACACAGTGTTGTACTCATGCGTGCATAAATGCAGATTACCAGTTTATATATGCAGATGTAGGATGTCAAGGCAGAATTTCGGATGGAGGTGTTTAAATATACAAGTTTGTATGTGAAAGTAGGCCAAGAAGCGGCTCAGGCTACCACCAGGACCAGGCCACTTGCAGAAGGACGCATTCCTGTGCCATAGATTTGTTGAGATGACGCCTTTGCTTTATCACGTTACTTACTGAAACCATTTCCAGGAGATCTAGATAGGTCTTCCCCGAGAGGATCTTTAATTACAGATTGTGTAGGGCTCGGAGGATAGTAGAAAATGCGTTTGGAATTTTAGCATCCAAGTTCAGAGTGTTTCTAAAACCTATTGCATTACACCCAGACAAGGTAAGAGAGTGTTACTCTGACATGCATATATTTGCATAATTTTCTACACAATGATGTGGAGTCGAGAAATGTTATTCACCACCCGGTACGTTTGACTCGGAAAATGTGGATAATGCCAGTATAACTGCAGGATCATGGAGAGCAGCAATGAATGAAGGTGAAGGGTTCATTGATTTGCAAAACATACCACGAAGGAGTACTGTGGCTGCACGGGACATAATGGAAGGAGTTTCGAGATTACTTTTTCTCACCAGAGGGAAGTGTTCCTTGGCAGGGTAATTATGCGTAGGCATGTTAAGTTAAAAAGGCTGCCTGCAAATGTACCTGTAGATGTCTGCTGAGCATTGATAAGATTAAAATTGTATACATAAATGACACCTTTTTTACCTACTTTTGCAACAGTTATTATGTTAGGATATAATACTAATAACAGATATTATGTTTATGGTAATAATACTACTAATAATATCAGCTTACCTATCTCTACATAAATGAGATCTATTTTTACCTGCTCATTAACAGTTATTATGTTAAGGTAATAATACTAATAGCAGTTACTAATATTACGGTAATAATACTAAGTAGTACTTATTAAGTTACGGTAAGGTTGTAACATCACCTTACCTCTCTCTGTGGTGAGTATGTTGACCGGGCTTCCTCTGGATTCTTGGCCCTGCCCATGCAAGCAAAACAGGAGGGGCTCGTAACCAAACCATGAGCACTTCTTTGGGGAACTTCCATTTCTTTTCAGTGAAGTCAGTTTTCACATGTTCCCTCCTGAATTGTAATTTGATGGCTTTTATCTTCCTTTTTAATTCTTTTTTTTGTAATCCACATTTGTTACATCCCACAATGTTGGGGATGAATGCAGCAATTCAATTAGTTCTAGAGTTTTCTCGGCAGACCACATGGTGTTATCACTGCAAGTCTCGAGTAGGTACTAATTCATCGTCGCCTCGGCCGCGCGCACGCGCGCGCACACACACACACACACACGCAGTGTTTCCCATTCTGGATGGGAAACAGTAATTCGTGAAATGATGTTTGTAAATGGTTTGCAACAGTTTGGAAACAGTTTCCAAAACGTTTGGAAGCAGTTTTGTAAGCAGTTTGGAAAACAGTTTCCAAACTGTTTGGAAACCGTTTCCAAACATTGTTTCCCAACAATGTTTCCAAGTGTGTGGGGTAGGGGCTTTAGAGTCACCATTGACTTTTAAAACTGAGAGGGGACTAGGATTATACTTTCCTGCTATTTTCTTAATAACTGTCCATATCTTGGTCATCAGTGTTTTCCCCAGGTAATTGTTGACAAAAAAAGTACCCATGATTCTCGTCTTGCATGTTTTATTTGCCATCTGAATTTAGCTCGAGCCTGTTTAAAGGAGATCAAGTAGCATTCACATCGATGTCCTCTGTACCTAGTAAAAGCTGCTCTCATGGCTTTATGTCCTTATTTTGCATTGAACATTCCACCATGGAACAGGCTTCCATTGCAATTTTCCACTGGTTTTTGGGATTGCCTTTTCTGCTGCAAACATAAAATTCATTAAGTAGAACACTGCTTCTCCTATTGTTGGCATATCTTTTGCATCTAGTTCAATATAACTAAGTTCCTGGAAAAGGGGCCAATTTGCTTTATTGGTACACCACCTAGGTATTCGTATACTGGCTCATATTTCTCAGTTCTGATGACAATTGGAAATGATCACTAACCGTATAGATCATCCAACACCTCCCAGTTGAAATCAATGAATGTATCAGAACTGGTGATAAATAGTCGATGCATGAAAATGTACCAGTCTGAATGTGAAAATGGTGGGTTTTTTCAGTATTCAAAAGGGTCATATCTAAATTTTCTATTGATGTTAAGATAAGATTTCCTCCTCTTTGATTTGTTGAAATGTCAATCAAACCCAAAGCTCATGTCGACCATTAAAGTCTCCCAATAAAAGAAATGGTCGAGGTAGCTGTTCATACAAGTGTGTAACTGTCGTTCAAGTATTGGGTTATTAGGAGGGAGATACAATGAACAATTTGTGTGCGTCTTTTTTAAGTGAATTTTGACAGCTACAGCTTGTAATTGAGTTTTGCAACTGTATTTTCTGAGTGAGCAATATCTTGTCTTACAAGAAGAGCACTTCCACCTGAATTTCCCTGTAAAGGGAATTGGGAGTGGAATGCAAAAAACTCTTTAGGAGTATGCATTTTGTTGTTGCTTAACAGTCTCTTGTAGCGCTAAGTATACTGGGTTATACGTATTAATCAAACATAATAGCCCTTCATATTTAGCTCAAAGTCCCTGGCAGTTCCATTGTAGTATAGCAGAGAAAGTACCTATCTAGAGGATGATCCCCTACCCAAGATCGTTTTGTTATGTTTTTTCTTTGTAGATGACATCTGAGTTTTGTGACGGACTTTTGGTTCCAGATGTCGAAGGAGTACTTAGAGGGTCATTTGAATGTACCAAGTGATCACTTATGATGGTAATTGAAACAGCAGTATCTTTAGTAATATCTTCGACCCTTGTAGTATATGGTTTATCATTTTCAGCTAGTCTAGTTTTCAGATGTTCTATGAGGGTCAGCTGAACCATAAGATGATGGTTTACTCATTTTTTTTTCTGGCTCATTAACTTTTTCTGGGGGTGTATCCCCTTTCTTAAGGTGCTTGACTTTTGATTCAGGCATTGTTACAGACTCTTCACTTAAAGTCCTCTTGTTGACAATTGTCCCAGCTCCATTTTTCCTTCGTTATCTTCATTGGACTTTTTCAGATTCAATTTCTTTTGACTTCCCCCATTTCCTTTACTGCATCTACAAATGACCTTCTGGGTGTTGAATTTCTGCAGTCTTTTGTCTTGCCTCTTAAAGGTAATGCGCTCCTTGAGTCTTGATAAAAAGTGTTTCTTTTTCAATGATATACTTGATACATGATTTATGTACTGCATTATGGTCTACCCCACAATTAGGGCATGCATGGAGTAAGCACACAATCCCCATGTTCTTTTCTTCCACAGTTAAAGTATATAGCTGGTTCATTTTATTTCTTTTTTCCTGCATGTTGTAATTAGACTGGCCAAAACATTTGGCATGAAACATCTTCTGGGAGCGGGAATATACTGTTAAACTGGCAAGTGAAGCCATGCAGCTTTCAGAAACTTAGGGAGTCTCAACAATCAAAGGCGAGTATCAAAGAAGGCGTTGGGTGTAATATTCCTTCCCAATATTTTTTTTTCTTGATTCGTCTCACATCAACCACCTTTTGATCAGGATTTAAGATGACGCAGAAGCGTTCACAAAGGCAAAAAGCCTTGTTTAGATTCAATAAAGGGGATTTGTCATTTAGATTCTATAGCTTTCAGTACACAAAATGTCGGTCATGGACCGAATTACAAGCATTTTTAGAGCGGGCTTATAGCTCAAAAGAACACGGAGATATGTTAAGAGATTTAAGGGGGCGTACAAGATTAGAAAAGGGACAAGCCTTAATGAGCATAGCTCAAAACTTTTTTGACTCAGTGGGAGAATGGATACAGAAATTGAGAAATTCTGCATGGGTAAATGGAATAATATCTCACTCGACAATTTACATAAATTGCTGCATATCGCAATGTTTCTACACGACGTCCCAGACGCCATTGTAGATGGGGAACTAATTTATTTGCAAATTCATAAACATATGTCCAAATGTCCCACAGTGGATAGTACATTTTTTAGGGAACAGTCCAAGAAAGACGATGCAAAGAGACTCAGATTTTCCTTCCCGTTTATGTACAAAATGGAATATAAGAGAGGATCGATCGATCAATGGCAACAGCAGTTGCGTTGCTACAATTGTAATAAACCAGGGCACACAAAGAAGGTACGAAGAGTCAAAATACTGTGGAATATGCAAAAGTGCAGATCACTTTTGGCAGGCTTGTCCATCTCAGATAGAGGGATGCGAGACCTACATCTCAGAAATTCGGGAGTTACAATACGAGAACTTATTCCCAGGCAGGTCACTCTAAAGGGCAAAGGGAGGGTCGGCAAAATATTTGGAAAGCCGATCAACAAAAAGGGTACAGATGACTTGTACATGCCATTGTGGTCTTGTGGGGGACGCCCCAGAGCCCAAGCCAATAGTAAATGGAAACAGTGGAGGATGTGAATATCTGTGAATTTAATGGACCATGATCTTTATCAGTCCATGTTCTCCCATTACCCTTTGAAACCCTCAACGGAGACGGTGTGTGATGTGCAAGCCCAAAGACTAAATAACCTGGGTTTTCATTAGAATATACATTTACTCTTGGTGTAGTGTTAATAGAACCATTTTTGTTATAAAAGGGGTTGCGTTGGGCAACAGACTTTTACTGGGCCATCCAGCACGTAGAAGATACAAGGATATCGGTCCATACAGGTGTTGTTAGTGGTATAACAGTTGGAATACCAGTGTTCTTATCCCTTATGAGGACGCAAGTGGAACTAAGGATATGGGGAACAATGAAAATGGGGCGCTTTTGGCAGTGTTAATGGTAATATACCAAGGATATGGGGAGTGATGATACCAGAACCCCACACTGATGATATGGGAATAACAGCGGTGGTGTCGGTGATGATAAAATGGGATATTGAGAGCCATGGTGGTAACAATTTCGGCAGTTTTAACAATGGTGGTATGGTGGTGATACTAATACTGATACTACAATGGGGTCCTGGTGGATGCAAATGAGAACCGCGGGCAGGTGATTATTTATAAATGTGTTTTATCAGAGGATGTTATTTTAATTCCAGGTACCATAGTCTAGACTGAGGGAAGTGAAAAAGCCCAGGGAAGTATGCATAATTGAGGGTAGCAAGAAACTAAGAGGGGTTTATTAGCGCCATATCAGTGAACAAAACATCAAACACTGGTGTTACATGGTGGAATTATTGAATTGTAATGATACAATTAGGATATACCAGAAGAAAAAATATGTGGTAACCTCCAAGATTGGAGTAGAGACAGGGGTTCGGCGGCTATTGCAGAGGGGAAAATTGAGTTTTCCAATTTTTTTATATTATTTTTTATTTATTATATCGATTTTTTATTTGTATTTTTTCATTTTTATTTTTATCACTATTATTTATTATTTTTTATTTGTATTAAATGTTTTTTTATTATTTTATTTAAATATTTATTATTTTTATTTTCATTTTCATTGTCCAAAAATTTATATATATTTCTAAAACATTTTAATTACATTCATTGTCCGAATTTTAGGCGATTTTTGAAAAATTTTTGAAATAAAAATCAGTCATCAAAAATCGGACAAACTATACAAAATATTGGATTCAAAGTTAAATTTTTAAGAAAGGAGTTTTTAACCAGCCCAATGAGTCAAACTTGACTCTCACAGGGCTGGCCCGAAAAAATCGGGATATAAAGAATTATAAAATTTATCAAATTTAAAAATAAAAAAAAATTATATATATTATATATATATATATATATATATATATATAGATATATATATATATATATATCTATTTATCTTCAAATAAATAGTACTATATCTAAGTGAAAAAATGAATGAATGAATAAATAAATATTTATATGAAATCTAATCGATAAAAAGAATTAACTATATATTAAATCTACGTAATTTAAAAAGAATTTGTAATAAAAATAAAAATCTAAGGTAAAAACTTAAATTCTATCAATTAAACGTGTATTCCTTAAAAAAGTCAAAATTCTAAAAACAGAAAAACTACTTGATTCAGTTAAAATGTCAGAAAACGTTTTCCGACCAAAACATATCTCTTTCCTCGCTTAAAACCCGGACAAACCGGAAACATATGTTTAATAGATAAAAACAAAAAAAAAAGTATCACACCTCACTGCACAGGGGAATAGTGCTGTGAGGTGTACACATTAAAAATCCATTGGTCAAATTAAATATTTTATAAACTGCTTTAATTTAAAGTATATTGCGCACTATTATTAGCCAATTTTTAAAATTATTTTTGAACGATAAAATGATAAAATAAACATTAAAATAAAGTTATTAAAAATACAAAAAAAAAAATACAAAAAAATAAAAATCATAAAATCTTTTAATTTATACTTTCATTTTCATTGATATTATTTCATAATCTTTATTTTTACTTTTTCTCATTAAAATGGTCCCTCAAATTTCGGATTTTGACTAAAACCTTCCTGGGGAGAGGGGAGTCCTATGGAAAAAATTTTGTAACACCAGCTTTCATAGTCTGGTCATGGATAACGAACAGACAGAACAAATTCTTATATACACACACACTATATATTATATATATATATATATATTATATATATATATATTATATATATATATACACACATACATATATATGTGTGTGTGCGTTTGCTCTGACATATGTTTAACCTTGCAAGAGTGAGCCCTGTATTAGCATGCACACAATAACATACACACACATGTTATATATATATATATATATATATATATATATATATATATATATATATATATATATATATATATATTATATATATATATCTGTATATATATCACATATGTGTGCGTGTGTGTGTATTAGTGTGTGCATGCTAAAGCACAGGGCTCACTCTTTGCAAGGTTAAACATATGTCAAGAGCAAACGCCAACTAGAAAAGGTACCTAAAGCTCTTTTATAACTCAGGCCCGAAAGGTAAAACTAAAAGCAAACGAAAGAAAGAAAGAAAGGAGAAATCGTACCGTGACGAACCTTTAGACTTCTCTGCCTCCTGAAGAACCCTGGAAAAACTGTAGCATGGGGAGAATTCTTAAACCTTTTAAGAGGAAGAAAATGAATCAATCATTGAACCATGTACTCAGACGATTACCGAAGTTCACTGAATTGGAAACAAATAAACTGAAATGGGATACGTATACACAATACTCAGCTCGTGTTAAGATTTTTCAAGATCCTAATTATTTACAAAATTCTATACTATGATAGACAATTTAATAAGTACCAATGAATGATTGCAAAACATTTTTACTTACAAAACAAATACAGCAAAATAACCTAATAACGAAATAATATTGTAAGTGTATGAAACAGGTCGTTGAGGGGGGTGGGGGGAGATACAACACTGCTAGCATCTTGAAAAAAAATTCTTTAATAAAAATTAAAACATACTTTATAATATTATGTGCCTCTTCTTATGCGCGGTCATGGAAATCCCAAAGCATGAGAACAATGGAAGTAATTAGCATGAAAGAGGAACCGTCGCTCCCATTTAAGAGAGGACAGAGGTCTGTGAAAGATTCGAAGCCCCTCCAAAGCGAAAGAAGAATTTGCTCCGGCAACGCAACCACAGGACTGGTTTCGAGCCTTGAAATCGAATGAACTTGTTCTTCCCAGTTGTTGTTGTTCTTTTTTGTAAATGGAACCGCCAGTGGCAATTCTCCCTCATGACAGGATTGTTCCGTCTTCATTAAAGTCATTAGACAGGCCTCAACATAAAAACAAGTCAAAAATTCTGAATTCAACATGGGACAAAACATGCAGAGAATGCGTACGTAGTCATTACAAACCTTGTCTTTCCGCTACTCAATCTAGCCACAATTAAGGTTCAATTCGGTACACCAAGTCTCCCTCGCATTCGTTGGTTTTGCGCCGTACACAAGTGTGAGTCAAAGAATAATCGTACGCTATCAGGTCATCTTTTCAAAATGATTTATTACATTTTCAGAATAAAAAGGAAACCTTTATAATTTCGAAATTCAATAACGTTAAAATTTT
The DNA here is from genome assembly GCF_015104395.2 of Macrobrachium nipponense. NCBI lineage: Eukaryota > Metazoa > Arthropoda > Malacostraca > Decapoda > Palaemonidae > Macrobrachium > Macrobrachium nipponense. The sequence goes on from NC_061087.1 coordinate 80,980,688, forward strand.
CATAAGCCAACATTTGCCAACTAGATCAGACGAACAACCCTTCTATAAAAAAAAATCTTAGAAAGAAATAAAATCTTTTAATACACCGTACTTCCAACATTTTACCTCACAGCATTGTGCTTAAATGATACCGTAAATAACAACTATTACCTTAAATGAAACAAGGCTGGAGTCAAAACATTAGGGTACTAATTAAGGAGTATTTTACGTTGAAGAAATTGCCAGTCTACCATTTCACAGCATTTTGGAATGGACAACGTAGAATAAGAACATCTAGGTTCCATGTCGCTCTTTAAACTATAAAAAAAGGGTTTATAATTCTTGTTACAAGAATAAAGAATGATTCTTTAGCAAGGTTTAACACAGCAATAGGTGCTTGCATACAACCTACTAATCAGTTACTTTAACACTAATCATTAACCACTGCTCATTTTCACTGGAAGAAACATTCGTCTGCTTCATGTCTGTGAAACATGACGGAACAACTAGATTCATCACAATTCTGAAACAACTACGAATTACGAATATGTACAAACATTCATACATATAACACACACACACACACACATTATATATATATATATATATATATATATATATATATATATATATATATAATATATATATATATAAAATATACAAAGAAAAAAAAGTTTACAATAATAAATTCGTTTCATGACTATGCTATAGATGACCGAAACAATCGCTAGACACATGCGCCTATACATTATTAAATGATGGCTTCTTTCTATGGCGAGGAGCCCGTGCTGGTATAAGGCCAGTTCAACTGTTCAGCTTCTAACAACACCAAATACTACTTCAGACTAAAGGGACTATAAAGTCAAACCACTGGTTTATTTTAGATTCAACTGCAATAATGCCACCTTGTTCAGCAATTAACATGACGGTCACGAAGCCACTGCAAGTCAGACAACGTCCACATTACCTAATTAGCAGTAGCACCAACGCTGCCTGAAACCACTACTGGCTAAATTTGGACATCATACAAAGGCTTTAGGTGTTGGTTTAGACAGCAATTATCGAAACTCAGCTCAGCCATGGGTTATACATTTATTTGCTTTTATCGAAACATGACCGGTGTTCCTTCCGCAAATTCACCAAAAAATTATATTCTAAGAATGTGATCGACAATTTTAAATTTAAAAACATTACAGGATTGCTTACGCTTGCGCTGCAAATAATTGATCACCACAAAATCTTTTTATCTAAATTCTCTTAGTGGTATACAGGGCACGTACATCGTATCTTACCATTCACAAATATAAACAAGAAGTGTACTATTTCCTATTCAGTAGCGTGATACAATTATTGCTCAGAATAGTTAGATCCATGTTAACCAATTTTCTAGGTGCCTGAGGTCGGCCATTGTAATTCCTGAAAGCCTTACAATCAACCACTGTATATGGGGAACATTCGGTATCTGTAAATTTCATCTAGTTGTAAAATTTCCACTAACATTTATTAACACTTATCTTGGATGTGTGTGATATATATGCATATTTATATATATATATATATATATATATATATATATATATATATATATATATATATATATACAGAGGAGAGAGAGAGAGAGATATGAGATTATAGAGAGAGAGAGAGAGAGAGAGAGAGAGAGCGAGAGAGAGAGAGAGAGAGAGAAGAGAGAAGAGGAGAGAGAGAGCGCTGTAATAAGATTATATCAAATGTGCTTTTGATTGCGCTAAACAACTTTTCAGTCACCATGAAATAATTTTAACGTATGGAGAATACCATAATAACTGACTATATAAATATTATATAAATTTCATTATTTCTTATATCTTGACTATTTAATTTAACCCACCTCCGATTTCACAACAGAAACATAACATTTCTCTCACTAAAATTGACAAATCAACCATCATGCTAGGATTAGTGAATACCTTTCTCATTACACATACAGCGTGTTTACCCATGAGCCTAGTTAGAGTTAATACATTAGGGTGAAAAACAACATAAAATACCAATGAAGAGTAGACGGAAAACAATATTGTGGAAAATCAGAGTAACGAGTTCTAATGGAAATATGTACATACATGTACGCAAGTACATGCACACGTCGCGCAACTAAACTGTTTGATTTATTTAATTCAAGGCTATGAGGCCTAATATTTATTAAACACACATTAAATGTATGAATGCAAGTCCATGATACGAAAGCCATATTCAATAAAATTTAAGTCTTCGTCACAGCAATATAGCTTTAAGGAAGACTTTAACCCTTCGTGGACCGGTGGGGTCCCTAGGAGACCCCAGCAAATTTTAAATATCGGATTACCCTTGTATTTTTCATTCTCTTAACTTTATTATTGGTGGTTTACAAAGACTCACAACAAACAATAGCTAATAATCGTCATTTTAGACGAGTTACAGCTTAAATTGTGTTACTGGGGTCCACTGGGACCCGGTTGGTCTTCATGGTCATAACTCAAATTTTGTCTTTTTTTGGCATAATTCTAATATAAAGGCCTGTCCACATAGGACATGTTTGCAAATAGTTTCCAAACTGTTTGCAAAGAATGTTCCCTGTCCAGACCTCCGTTGTCAGGATGCTTGTCGGTGCAATAGCCTCTGTATTCATTCTACTGGCTATTTTAATGCACTCGAGGAGGGATAAGAGAAAGAAAGAGATGGGTAAGGAAGTTTTTAGAAAAAGGAGCGTGTCATGCGACTTGCTTCTGCCGGAATTGAAAATAGATGGGACGGGTTTTAACAATTAAATTAAGATCGTTTTTCTTTCATGAAATCTAATTTCAACCATTAGCTAACAGCGGTAACGTTAAGGCGGGTACGTACTGCGTAACATCCAATTGTGGTCGTTAACCTATAGTACGCTCTATCTGCCGGCTTGTCACGGAAATGTTGAATTAGGAGTCAAGACTAGGTCTATGCCAATGACTGTGTATGATGAATATTGTAGAAGGAGAGGAAGAGATTTTTCAAAATACATTTGAAATCTTTGATAGGTGTCATTGAATAAGCAAGCCTACCTTAGATGGCGGGGAGATTCAATTAGGCTTCTTTGCTGTTCCCCACATTTTTTTTTTATCTAGGGATTCAATGATGTATGCAGTTTTTTCTCCAAAATCTAAATAATACATTTGATTGAGAGGTACTTTATAAACATCGGCCTATTGGCTCAATCGAGTGCCATGGAGAGCGATACCCCTGGACAGACCCTTGGTAATACAAGCGGTACCCCAGATTGAAAACCCCTGCTGCTCTATCCATGAAAGCAGTGATAACAGTTATTTTACAATAACTGTTATCACTGATAGCCATTCACCAATGTTCAAATATCATATATTATGACAATACCAACATGGAGTATTTTACAGTCAAAGACCACTTATAGATTAATATGGTGATGTTATTTAGAGAGTGATATATCTCATGCTGATGATTATGAAAATTAATGAAGATGACTGTAGGGAATAAGTGCTGATAGTGTTGATGATGATGATGATGAAGATGTCAACACTGCGGTGGGGAAACACAGATGCACTTTATGGTGTACTGAGCCTCCCAAACGAAGGCAGATTGTTGCACCCAATCTACTTCGGGAAAGGGAAAGTGTACACAAGATGTACCTGCGCATACTGCTTCTGCTACATTCAGTTTCTTCCTTACGACCGATGATATAATGGAACTTATTCTGCTACCAACAAATGAAAAAGGAGATGCTCTTTATGCTGAAGAATGGAAGACACTAGATTATGTTGAATTGATGGCAATGGATAGGTCTCCATCTCAGAGCTGGAGTGGACAAGGATGCATTCAGGCCACTTAATGAACTATTTAGTACTAAGACAAGTCCACCAATATATCGGGCCTCAATGAGTCGTAATAGATCTAAAAAAAATATAGAGGTGCATATGATTTGATGACATGTTAACACGTGCAGAAAGAAAAATGGTGAACAAGGAAAGTTGGCTACTATATATAAAGTTAGATAGAAGTTCATTGAAGCATGTCAGATAAATTATTGAGCTGGCCCATGCGTAATCGTGGATGAATCTCTAGCTTCATTACGAGGAAGATGTTCTTCAGAGTATATAAGCCATCAAAACTGGATAAATATGCTCTAGGAAGGGTCCTCTGGGTCCAGAACGGCAACAAGCCAGAAATGTTGTCCTTGATCTCCTCAACCATTGCCAATTCAGGAGGAAACGTTACATGTTTTAACTTTTTCACAGATGTTGGCCTTGCCATACATCTTCTTAGCAAATATATAACTATACTGGGAACACTTACAAAGAACAAACGTGCATAATACCTCCATCATTTCAGGCATCTCGTCATCGTCACATCATTCAACAAATTTGAGGATGACTGCCTTCTGCAAAGACCATCATCTAATGATACATAGCAATGTCCCAAATATCAGTAAAAGCAGCAATTTTAACCAAGCACAATGCATTACAGCAATAAGATACAAGAAGACAAGTCTTTCAAACGTGAAAGGTTACTGACTTCCTAATAAAGAACTATTCATATAAGTGCATAACAAATAGATCATTTTTATTTTCTACTGGATGATTGATGCCACAGAATACAGTGCAGCTCTGTTTCATTAGATTAGATTAGATTATAAAATTTTGGCACAGCCAAGCGCTGGAGCCGAGGGGCCATTCAGCACGATATATATCTTTTTAAAAAAGCACTGTCGCACAAACAAACATGCATACAACCGATCTAACATACAATTCATTCATTCATAAAACCAAACAAGAAACTTAAAACAATTAAGAGAAAATTACATTTCATAAAAAAGATTATTTTTTTAAAATGTCATAATTTGCTCTGCCTGAGCACCCTTCACCTAAAATATCGGCAAGAGTCTTATTTGCCAGCAAACAAGCTCTAAGTTTGTTTTCAAAATGAGGGCATTCCACCAAAATATGCACCACAGTCACATCTACATGACAGGTGGAGCAGCGAGGAACCTGCCTATCCGCTCCATTCATCACTAGATACCAGTGAGTATATTTAGTGGCCAATACACAATCTAGCTAAAACTATCTCAGACTTCTATCCATCCGGCTCTGAGGCCAAGAATGAATAGTAGGCCTAATCGACTTTAATGGGTCGCGCCATGGCCAGGCAAGTCTATTATCGAGAAAAAATTCCCCTTCGGTTAAGCATATATAAAAATATATTAATTCAGAGGTAGAGCGAATTAGATATTAAAGGACATTGTAGCTCGATATATGTATGAATCACGGAAATGTGATACGACTTATAGATTGGCTACGTGCTGTCAAAAGCACTACAAACACTACCGGAGTCGAAGTGGGTTGATGTTGTCTCCAACCAACTAATTACCTGCGCGC
>NC_061087.1:80986565-80989065 GCF_015104395.2 Macrobrachium nipponense
TACCTCTCGCCTGATTGAAGTAACAAGTACCGATGAAATCATCGAAAATGTACGTGTATATTGTCAATAATATATAAAAAATTGATAGAGTAACATGGAAATACTCTCTCCTCACTCTCTCGAATCTCATCTCTCTCTCTCTCTCTCTCTCTCTCTCTTCCCTACAACTTAGGGAAGAGACATTTCGTGGACTTTGTTTGAAATTCACATATATTAAATACTTCAGATTTTTATACCATGAAATTAAAAATTAGCTTAAGCGTATAAATGGTAAACATGAATCTAACTCTCACTACCTCGTACGCACATAGACACACACACAATTACACACATGTACACACACTGTCAGTCTTATTATTACTAACTAAATTCTTCAGCTTTTTGAATTTTCATATCATGATCGAAACAGGAATCAACAGCGAAAATTGCAGATTTATTCAAAAGTGACATAAAAGGAATATTTCGCTAACAAATTGTAATGTAAAATTATATATTGACTTTACTGTATGGCATTTCCTGTCTAAAACAAATAGGAAAAAGTTTATTGCTATCTTATTTTGGCAGTATGCTAAAAAAAAAATACTTTATCTGTTTAAAATGTATCTGACAATATTAAAAGCTCTTTAATAGCTAAAATCAATTCTAGTATCATATCCTTACACACACACACACACACACACACACACGCACGCACACACACACACACACACACACACACATATATATATATATATATATATATATATATATATATATATATATATATATATATATATATATATATCTTGTCTCCGTGTGTTTTATATATTTGTTTAGTATTTAGGTTGTTACTATATTTACATCATAATAGTAATGTTTGTATGTATATAGGGATTTTCGAGTTAAAGCCGTTAAAGACCCACTGTAATTACCAACGAATTCTTGTTACCGTAATGAAGATTGGTTGTGACGTCTTATTTTGGACAGTTGTTTAGTTACTGTTTCCCTCTCTTCAGAGGTGAAATGGGGATCAGCAGAAATAACTCTGGGAGTGCATTCGTGGTGCTGTTGTGCGGAAGAGGTCGAGATCCCTGCCACCTTGGATTTTATACATCAGCCCTACTTGAAAGTGCTCGTCGTCGGTGTTGGTTGTTTACCGTCACCGAAGTATTATTTCTTGGTGTTTAGTGGTAAATGTTACGGTATCACAAATGTGCATGTCGCTATGATCGAGAGAGAGTGTTTATTGGCCGGTCGAAGTCACGAAAGCATGTTTTGAGGGTTGTGGCCTTATTGCACAATGGATAAGTGACCGACCGCACGGCAGTATCCGCGAGTGTACTCGGTATCTTTTCCCTGTATTTTGGTTATTATTATTAAATAAGATACCTATTGCTTATATATATATATATAATATTAAATATATATATATATATATATATATATATATATATATATATATACACACATCACACACACATATATATATATATATAGATATATATATATATATACACATATATATAATATATATAATAGATAGATATATATATATATATATAAATATAAAATGTAAAATCAGATAGCAATCATTTTTCAATTTGTTACGTACGTTATTATTGATGAAATGAACACCGTTCTTACTTATTGATATTTGTTTGACATTTACTATACTCACGTGACTATTCCATATTATTCATTTTTATTATCAATTAAATGTTATATATCTTTTTGCTAATGTTATAATTAAAACTTTAAAACAAAAACTCATATACTTTGTTTATCACCACTTCGTCTACAACATTTCAAAGACTAAAAGAACTTTTAAGTGCTACTTGTGCAATAGATTAATATAATATATATATATATATATATATATATATATATATATATATATATATATATATATATATATATATATAAGCGATTCCTACAGGAAAATGATAGTCGAAATCCAAGCGCTTTCGTCTTTACTCAGACATTGTCAAGGAGTTAATGAAGTACAATTGGAGAGAAAGGTCTCAGGTACAAAACAAGATCAAGAATACCAGATGGTTAATTGTCAAAAGGGTAAAAATTAAAAGAGATAATCCAGGATTATCGGATATGACACGGTCAGAAACCTAACCGAAATTACAAAGTACCCTTACAGTCCAAAACATGTAAAAACTGAATATATTAATTTTGTTGCTTATATTTATCTACAACTTTTTTCATAATGAAAGTATCAAGTTTAAATAAACCAAGACTTAAATTTAGTAAATTTTTATTATTTGACTTGATGAAACAAGATTCAATGATATTCCTTTTAACTGTGTCATTACATGGGATTAAGGCTCTTGCTTGACTCCAGTTAATAGGATGGTCTAAATCTCTCATATGTATGAATAATGCATTCGATATTTGCCCAGTTCTCACAGAATATTGATGTTGTTTGAGACGTTGTGAAAGAGACTGGACTAAGCATGCCAACGTGGACTTCTTGATTAATTTATCAGACAAACCAGTGGATAGTGCTACG
>NC_061087.1:80994065-81004065 GCF_015104395.2 Macrobrachium nipponense
GATGTAACGACATATTTCATGGGTTTTGAGAAGTTAATGGAACGAGTAGGTTCTCCTAAAGAAATGTGGACTTTATATTTACAGTCAGTTTTGAGTGGTAGGGCACTTACCGTATATAGTTGTATGTCTAAGGAGGAATGTGATGATTATGATATTGTGAAAGAAACTGTTCTTAGCGTGTATAGGCTAGTACCGGAGACATACCGTAAGAAATTTAGAAGTTTGAGAAAGGATGAGAATATTATGTATGTAGAATACAGTAAGAAGTTAGAAAGGCTGTTCTTTGATTGGTTAACTTCCACTAAAGTTGAGGATTTTGATGGTTTGAAGAACATAGTGTTGTTAGAAAACTTCAAAGATAATGTATCCCCTGAGATTAAGCTTTATATAGAAGACAGGCGAGAAGTATTTTTTGTAGGAGCAACTAGGTTAGCAGACGAATATAGTTTGACTCATAACTTAAGTGTTAGTAAGAAGCGAAATGATCCTTCGTCTGGTAGAGTACAAAGCAATAAAAGTTTCTGTTCTTGTAAGAGCAATGAGAGTAAAAGTGACTATTCCTGTTATACATGTGGAAAACCTGGTCATACGTCTAAGGTTTGTAAGAGTAAAGTGGCATCTAGTGGCTCAGAATTACCTTGTTTCCGATGTAATGGGAAAGGGCATTTAGCGAGAAATTGTGCAGTAGAAAGGAAGGACGGTAAGAAACCAGTGTCTCTAGTTAGCCTTTCGTCAAGTAGGAATGATGTGATGAGAGAAGCTAGGAATTTTTTTGGTGAATTTCTGTCAGAAGGCATAGTTTCCTCTCTTGGAGGAGTAGATTCGAGAGAAGTAATCTTGCTTTGAGACACAGGAGCTCCTGTCTCACTAATTAGAAGACAGAGTGTGCCAAACAGGGCAGAAATCAATATGGAAGAAAAAGTCATGTTAGGTGGATTTCCTAACACTTGCGTTCTTTGTCCTTTGTTGAAGTTAAACTTAGAAAGTCAGGTAGTGTCAGGAGAAGTGAAACTAGCATTTGTTGACAGTTTGCCCGTTGATGGCATTGACATTTATTGTCGGCAATGACTTAGCTTTATCCAAGAATGTGAATCCTGTTGTGAGTGAGATTCCAGTGCCTGAAATGGTAGTAACTAGGTCAGGTTTAGATACAGACATTGACTACAGTCATAATTTGTTCGTGGATTCGAGCGAGAGGGAGTTCGTGGATTCAAACGAGAGGGAGTTCGTGGATTCGAACGAGAGGGAGTTCGTGGATTGAAATGAGCGTGATAGAGGTGGCAAGGTTGATCTTGGCATGTGTATGGCAGAGAAACCTGACTCTATCGGTGATGACAGTAATAGCCAAACAGAAGGTGTAGCTGTCGAGAGTAACGTAGTCGATGTAGTGGAATCAAGTACTAGTTACGGTGATGAATTAGGCACTAACCTTTTGAATAAGGATGAGCTAGTCAAGTTTCAGAGAGAGGATGAGACACTGACCCGAATTTTTTAGAAAAACTCAGAGGTGCTTAAGAAGTTCCAGGTTTTCAATTAGAGTTCAGAAAACAAAAAATTGAGGGGAAAGGATAATGTTATAGCTGATAGCCTCTCTAGAGATTTTTCAGAATGAGTAGCTGACGACCGTTTTCTGTTTTGGCACGAATGGGTGAGTGAATGGAGGACTGTGTGTGTTTAACTGGACTAAGCTTTATGCAGAATTGTTCCCCTGCTGTTTGATTCTTGTTTCTTTAAAAAAAAATAGCATCAGTTGATTTTATTTTGTTTCTGTTGGGGGAACATATCATGGTAATCGCTTCATACGATGAATGATATATTAAAGGAAATGAAAATGCATTTTCTTCAAGTAGGTCTGCAGCAAAGAGGCATTCGTGCACGTGTTGGAGGTGCCTGTTCTCATGATTGTTCTAGAATCGTCCTGTGGGATATGGAATCCAACAGGAGCCGACATGTCGTTAGGAACGCCGTGATTTACGATGCAACATTTCGTCGAGATCCTTCTAAAAGGTTCCTGTCGGGAGTCTGTGACGTTCGCTGTTATGCTCCACCCCCATCAGCCCCGCCCCAAATCGCCGTATATATATTTATATATATATATATATATATATATATATATATATATATATATATATATATATATATATATAGCAATATAAAAACACTGTATCGTGCTTCTAAGAAATCAATAGAGGGATCCACAGTAATATCCTTGTTTATTTAGATATAATATATTTATACAAAGCTTAAAGCTTTCGTCCATCCTCCTGTGGACTTGATCACTAAGCAAATGAGATATGGTATTGGTGAAGAATTCCAAATAAACATAAACAAACAGACAAAGAACATTAACAAGGTTAAAAAATTCGAACAAGTCATTGGGTCGTTTGCCTTTCCATAATTCGTTGTGATCTACGGGGCGGGACAAAGCGCCGGTCTTCTTCCTGAATGACATCTTGACGGTCGTTAACCAAAAAGGTAGTTTGTAGATTAGGCTCTGGAACGGGCGAAGGATGGTTATTTACATTATCAGATTGAAGGAGGCTGTACACATTTCTGAAGTTCTTTATTCTGGCCCTTTTGCAAATTTCTTCACTCAAAAGTAAATAATTCTGTATTCCAGTATTCCCCTCAAAGGTGTCGTTTAAAGTGGTGAGAGCTCCTTCCACAATTCTCCTAGTGGTCCTATCCGCACTCTTATAAATAACTTTTCCTCCCTTGAAGTCGATGGCATGATCGGAATCCCAAGCATGCTTGGCAATGGCGCTGTAAACGTGGAAGGAGCTCTCATCGATATGACAAACTCAGTCGGATTTATATAGGGACAATTGATAACACTTATTATTTTGAGCAATCTCTTTTCCAGAAGAAAAATACACCCAATATCGTAAACAATAATGCCTACGGATAATACTTTTCAAATTCCAATATTTCTTTTATCTCTCCCTCTCTCTTTCTCTCTCTCTCATATATATATATATATATATATATATAATATATATATATATATATATATATAGTATGTATGTATGTATGTAGTATGTTACTGTGTATATATCTATGTCTATCTATCTATCTATCTATATATAAACACTACACTTTCCCACCGCAGTGGCTGGCTCCATGTATTGATATTCCGATTTTTAGGATCTCGTCTAAGGGGCGAGAATGTCAAGACAGGCCATTCATTTCGAAGGCTTCTTTTCACCACATTAGACTACTGACGAAGCATATAACGGAGAGCTTTATATATATATATATATATATATATATATATATATATATATATATATATATATATATAGCAAAGTTAAACACTGTATCCGTGTTCTAATATGTTGTAGGAAGCCCACTAAAATCAGGAAAAAATTGAAAGTTTTTTATTTAACCTTTCGGAGAGTACATTCTCTCCCTCTTTCAGAAATAGGGAGAGAATGTACTCTCCGATTATATATATATATATATATATATTATATATATATATATATATATAGTGTGTGTGTGTGTGTTGTGTGTATAGTATATATATATATATATATATATATATATATATATATGTGTATGATATATATATATATATATATATATAGTATACTATATACTATCTATATAGATATATATTATATATATATATATATATATATATATATATATTGTCATCTTCCAATAGTAAGTCTGAGTTTCCAACGTGATTGCATTATTGTTCCCAGCTCTTCTTCTTTTTTTTTTCCAAAGACAGAATTTCAATAAAAGTAAATCTCCTCATTTAAAGTTGGCCCTTTCCGTGCTGTTTCCGGGGATTGGCTTTATATCCCTGGAGCTTAATTCTGTGTCGGAGATTCTGGAGGCTCTGTTTTTTGTAGGACTAACATTTCTAGCCACTTAGATTTTATCTTAATATACAAGAATATGTAACATTCAATTCTAAAACGATATAAAATTAGATTTTTATCAATCTATCATTTTTACATATACAATGACGTAATTAAACGCAAAGATGCAATGGGATGCTATACTTTCAATGAGTAGCGAATATCTGCAGATATTCTGTGTAGGACTAACATTTCTAGCCACTTAAATTTTATCTTAATATACAAGAATATGTAACATTCAATTCTACAACGATATTAAATTAGATTTTTTATCAATCTGTCATTTTTTTACAAATACAGTGACATAATCAAAGGTAAAGATGTCGTGGGATGTTATAATTACAGTGAATAGCGAATATATTCAGATAACTCATAAAAATCACCTCTGTTGATGAAGATGTTCTTTAATTGGTATCTACGCTATACTGTTAAACATCCAATTCGACTTCCAACTTTCTTTCAAACTATATAGATTATAATCTTGTACATTATCTTAATGGTTTTATTCATTTTGATTTTTTTAATTCTCACCTATCCATATTTTCTCGATAAGATACACCAAAGTCTCCATTCCACTTTTCAGAATAAAAAAAATAAATAAATCGACGCAGTCAACACTGGAGAAAACCTTTTATTTTACTCATATGTTCTCTAACTTGCCTCGTTTGCTGCAATACTTTTCATCTTTGCATAACAACGAATGGGAAAAGTTGTTCTTTGTTAGTCCACTGAAAAGGTTTTTTTTTCCTTCTCTGTGACGCTCTCGTTCATAAAAAGAACGTTTCCTACATCTTTGTTTTTTTTTTATCTAAAGTTAAAAAAAAAAAACTCCGTCTCTCATGGAGAGTTGACCACCGAAATTCCCAACTATTGATGACCAATATCAGAAAACTATTTTCTACCGAATTATTCAAAACAGATAAAAAGAATATCCTCCAATGCACTGTATGAGAGGGAGCTTCACTGATCGTTGAATCTTAAGAAGGATTTCGAAGTTTTTACATAAAAAAGAGTTTACTCTTTATCATGAACATTCATAGCTTGCGCATATGCTTATATATCTAGTCTAAAGGACACTGACCTTAAGGGCGGAAACTCGTATTTGATAAGACAAATGAAAGATTCAAAGGGAAACAATCTCAATTATGAATAAATTTAAGCAAATACATTGTTCAAAAATTAGATCGACCAAACAAGCTTTAGTAGAAGGAAAATCCCATGAACGAGGAAAAATAAGGCGGTAAAGGTATCGAAACGTAAAAGAGATATGATGGGATCTATAAAGATAATACATACTTCAAAAGAATCAGCCAAAAATTAATGATTGTAATAAATAATATTACTAGGAATGATTTTTAAGGCAGAGAACTTCAACATCCAAAGGACTTAAATGAATCGTTTTAAAGGTTTGGCGTGAAAATTACAAACTCATTCAGACATGGCAAAAACTCGACGGAAAAGCAACGTTGACGCTATTGGTTAATTGAGATCATGAATTTCAAATACTTGCTTGATAGTGGGTCTACTCCTGTGTGAATATGCGCTGCTTTTGCGGTCTGAAATAAATCGGTACCATTAAAAAGAAAAAAAAGTGGCACCTGCATTGAACAATAGTACAACGTTTATTAATATTGCAACGCTTATTAAACCGATCGACTTACTCAGTGCAACATTTGAACAATTAGTTCACTTGAGACAGTCTTGAAAAGCTCGAAAGGAGAATGCTACTTCAATTAATAACTTGTACTGATAGTTCTATTAAGCCAATGACTTTTAATGCCAACTACTGAAATTCAGATGTAAAAAAAATTGTCATAAGTCTTGTTATAAAAATATTTGATAAAATTTTGTGAAAAACTTTAAACGTGAATATCATTCTTCTTATTTCTTGCTAAAGTCATTTTCTTGCAAAAATTTCATAATTCAATAATAATAATGAATTATGTATTTATTACCACACTATGTCGCTCCGTATTTCCTTGTTTAAGCAATTGCAATAGTTAAATGTGGACTATGAGTTTTATACTGAAAAACGAAGTGATGTAATCGCATTTCGTTTTATGCATTTGGACTTTAAGTCTGTTCGTTCAAGGTTTGGTGGCTCAGACGGCTTTTGTTTCCCCTATTTCATGTTGTTTTATTCGATTAGTATGTTTGTCCATTTCTTTCTTTTGCAGTGGACCCCACCGCATGAGTTCCCATTTATTCCACTTTTTTTCCGTTATCACTAAATGCTGAGTCAGATAAGGACCATAAGTCGACTTCTATATTCTAAAACATCTTGTTTTATATTTTATAGGTAACAACACCTCAGATTTTAAGCATAAAAATAACGATAAGTAAAGAAGCGATTGAACACGCTGAATTTCTGTATACCTGCAGCCTTTTAGTATGTGGCATTGTTTCAGGACCCTGAAACGTTTCGTATGGCATTAAAATTTGCTCTTTCCTGACACAAAATATTATATTTATTAAACTTCACAACAGTTTAAGAAGAGTGACTTCCTAACTGACATGAATTTGAACCGTATTATCTAATTGAAATCTTGCATTTCCAAACATAAAATTTTGACTTTGTAAATTTCAGTTCATTTATAGAATCGTTCAGCACTTTTCTTTCAATTCTGTACCTACATACACGTACAAATACGCACATATACACGCGCCCACACAAACACACACACGCACACTCACAACTGGGACTTTTAGATTTTAGTATCTCTTCAAAGGAGCCTTTACATCACATCAGTTACTTATCAGATTGGACTCTGGCCCTCCCTATACACAGGAACTTCCAAGCCTAACAAATGGAAAGCAGTCCGCTCTCTGGCTAAAAGGTGATCCTCTTTCGGATGTCACATAATAGACAGTCAGGCAGCCATTCATACAACGTTCCAGTTAACCCTAATGGCAGAGGGATTTTCGAAATCCTATCAAAGATCGCTCTGCAGTTTCTATCTAATGTAGACTTGGAGGATTGACAGAGATTTCTAAGTGATTACATTTGTAGGATTAGGGTGAGTAGAAGGTAAATGCATCTTGCGACTTTCGTGGTACTGCCAGATCTGATAAGCTGAAATATGACAGACAAACGGGTAAACAGTCCGCTATATATCTTACTAGAGTAAGTCGGTTTGAATACCACTGCTGAGGACTAGGTCTTTCAAAATCATTTTCCATCTTGATTCAAGGCTTGCATAATAAGCGTATACGAAAAAAAAACTCACACAAGAAATGAATGTTAAAGAGGTCATTATCTATTAGATATGCATATGCATAACTAATGAAACTATTCAGTAGATTCTGTATGCACACACACACACACACACACACACACACACACACACACACACATATATATATACTATATATATAATAATATATATATATATATATATATATATAATATATATATATATATATATTTATATATATATATATATATATATATAAATATATATATATATATATATTCATACAAGAAGTAGTTGGAACATTTTCCTGTTCATAAATCTATTTCCCCTATGTTGACCTGTGCTGGTAAGTATGTACCTGATGATCAGGTAACTGACAAAGAGCCGCTGTTATTGAAAAGGGTATGAGGCAAGCAACTTCCTCCTAAAACACAATGGCTAAGACCAGGGACTGTAACATCCTCCGAGGCCAGTCCCTTTAAGGGACAAGGGATATGGTGAAACATTTATGTGCGTATGTGTGTATTTGTCAATTCTGGCTCGTATTTGTTGTTCCTTCGTGCGTGTATCCTAAGTGTACACTTACAGCCATCACGCAAGTTTCGCCATTAAACTCGTCCACTTCCAGCACGAATCACAATAGACGAAGTAAATCATCCTATTTGTGAAGTTAATTGAGTTCCATTTGCTTCCCGAAGTCAGTCATTCTCCTTAAAACAAGAGGTCAGATATACCTTAATGTGTCTCTATAACTTATGTCGCTTTGAGTAAATATGACGAAATATCCGCTCTTAAGATTTGCTCTTCTATTTTACGTTGAAATTCTCGGTCTCTCGCAATTTCATAGCGCAGGGTTTGCAGGATAATGATCGTTGTTTTATGTATTATGCATGACATAAGACCGACATTTCTGCCTGCAATTTACTTGTTACCTGAAAACGAATATTGATGTTTCACGCAGGTCACATTCTCATGATTACCCGAGGTTATACAGAGTCCCATCATAAGGATATGGAATATATATATATATATATATATATATATATATATATATATATATATATATATATATTTATATATATATATATATATATATATATATTGTGCGTGTGTGTACTGTTCTTGCCCTCTTTTAAAAGTTATTTACTAGATTAGTTTCTACCTGGCTGAAGCCACTTGTCTTTACGAGTCAGTCAAATACCTGCCTCCGTACTGTGTATACCAACTTTTTCCTTGCATAATAAAGGCACCAAAGAGGAATTAAAGCTTGAGAGAACAGAGGTAGTAATGCTGAGGTGGATTATGGGAATACCGCTGCTTGAGAGATTGAAAAATAACGAAATAAGAAGAAGGGCACACTTAGTAAAGATGACAGAGGTAATAAGAGAGTCACGATTGATGTGGTATGGGCATGTTTTGTGGATGGATGACGAGGAGGGAGTGAAGAGGGCTTAGGAGGAACCTGTTAGAGGAAAAAGATAGAGAGGGAGACAAAGAATTAGAATGGCGCGATAAAATGAAGGAAGATATGGAGGGAGGTGGTTTGGTGGAGGATGATGCCTTTGATAGAAGGCAGTGGAGAAGGCGCATCAGGCAACCGACCCCTTAATGTAGGGATAACTGTGGGAAAGAACAAGAAAAACACCATGAAACGGGTTGTTTCTCTTCTCCCGGACTTATCAAATGTATGTATAAATTTATTTATATATACATATACATACATACATATATATATATATATATATATATATGATAAATATAAGAAGGATATATATATATATATATATATATATATATATATATATTGATGATATATATATATTTATATGGACACTTTGTATGTAACATTAATTTCCTTTAAATTCTTTGAGTATTCAAAATAAAAGTTACTACTGTAAACAAGTCCGAAGTGATATGGAATAATAAAAATGGCCTATTTAACCCTCCTAGTTCTCAACAACTATAATTTCATATGACGGGATTTGCCTATCCGTACCGGCTATCATTACCCCTCAAGGGGATTGGCTATGGGCAAGAATTTGCCAACAATGTTTACATCGTTATGGTGTTCAGTTTTATAGGTAAGAGCATTCAGGCCAAATAAATCGTTCGTTACAGATTAAGCATTAAATATATTGTTGTGGATTGTTCCTCAACAGTTGCGCATTATCTGTTAATGATAAATGTAATATATAAAAAATATAATATAACGTAGATACATAAACACACACACACACACACACACACACACATATATATATATATATATATATATATATATATAGGTATATATATATATATAGTATATATATATATATATGGATAGTGCTAGTGAGGTAAACAAAACTAACGCGTAATTGTTTCCTATTGAAATAGAAAAAAATTTCTACTTAAACTTAACGGTTTACATTTCCAACAGTGTTTTTATTCTTCATTTAATTCCATTTGGCAACGTTTGCTTGATGAATACTTTTGAAATTTATTTAACGAAGCGCACTTCAAAAATTAAAGCTAACCTTAGATAAACAATTCATTTTAGATATTTATAAAAAGACTAATAATAGATACAATTGTAATTGGGGAAACATTTAAAAACATTGATAATTTTTCTGTCAGAAATTTGCATAGGATGAAAAGCCGTGGACTATTAGGTCAGGAGTACACGAGCCACTCTGTGGCGCCACAAAGTGGCGTCGGTGTGTAGCGAGGATGTGGTTTTCCATAGGTTTCCATTGTTTATAAGCGTTGAGGAGGGAATCAACGACAGCTCACCACAGTCTCTTGCCACAGAAGCTCGCGTGCTCGACATAGCTTATAAACAATGGAAACCTATCGGAAGCCACATCCCCGCCACACACCGACACCATCCTGTGGCGCCACAGAGTGGCTCGTGTATTCCTGACCTTATGATAACGTGGATAGCCTTCCCTCGTTTAC
>NC_061087.1:81014065-81016565 GCF_015104395.2 Macrobrachium nipponense
TCTCATTTCCTGTCTCTTGTGGGATGTTCAGAATTCCAGGTTTTACGCGGGAATTTTTGGGCCTGTGTTTGGGACGAGGGATGGCCCGGGTTGGGGGAGGGGGGGGCGGGGGGACGGGGGGGAGGGGGGGACGTAAACTCCGTAGGAAGGGGCCTTGATGAAAAGGGAGCATATATATAGTTTTGGCAGACTTTGAAGTTTTGGGCATAGGGAAGGCATGGGGAATTTGCGATTATATTATATATATATATATATATATATATATATGATATATATATATATATATATATATATATATATATATATTCTTGTAGGCATCTCACCAAGGAACTCAACTTTCTATACAGTAAGGCATCATGCAGATTTTTAAGTAATCTTAATCACGGTTGAAATCTTATATACGATATACAGTTTCATACATAATATGCATTATTATGTATGTTACTCATTCTTTTCAGTAGTACGAAGTCTTATCAAGTACGTAGGCTTTAAAATGGTAGCAGTCTTTTTTGAGTTACGCAGTCTCATTAAATACGTAGCTTTGTAAATGGCATGCAGTCTTATATAAGTTACGCAGTCTTTTCAGTAGTACACTGTCTTATCAAGTACGTAGGCTTTAAAATGGTACGCAGTCTTATCTAAGTTATGCCGTCTTTTCAGTAGTACGGAGTCTTATTAAGTACGTAGTCTTTTAAATAGTAAGCAGTCTTATTTAAGTACGTAATCTTTTCACTGTACGGAGTTTTTTTTAAACAGTACACAGTACTATAAATAAAGGGTTTCACAGTATTTTATACCATAAGATATCTAATAAGCGGTGTGCCTTATTGAAATAGACATTACGCAAACGTATGCATAGCATGCAATCTTACACAACGAATGCAATCTTATACGAAGAAATCATACGCGCAGCTACTAACGTCTGCCCAAAGTTAATAACTGTAGTAGCAATGTCTGGAAACAATGCACCAATGATTTATTGATGTACGTTCGCGTATGTTCACTTTCACTCTGCAATTTTAAATTCATTTAGGATAGTTTCAATGAATGTTTGCATATTTCGAACATTATCATTATGGAAACAGATAAATGGATGTTGTTTAAACGGAATAAAGTATTTTCACTTCGTGAATATACACCGACGGCCATTTCTGCTGACCTCAGCAGCCATTAGTCGCAGTGTCATCGTCCAGTAGAATGAGCGTTCAATTTCTTCTCTTTCATTAATTTAGCCTCGCCCGAGCGAGACCTGGACCATTTATTTTCGTATTTAATCAATGGATTTCGCCTCGTAAGCAGATTTCGTAATGTACGAATTCATTTTCAGCGAATGAAAAAAATCCTATCGAAGGAATTTATAACGTATTCATATTGCTAACTGAGCTTCCAATTAATTTTTATCGTACCAATTGCTTTTTCTGACGGGTATTCATTTGGAAAAGGTTATTTGATGAAGACTATAGTAATGCATCATAATATCTTCAATTAAATAAAGAAAAAGCCTCATTCAAGATAAGCTGTTTGATGAACGTTCTGAATTTTTTCTTTATTAATTTTTTTTTCGTTTATTTTCACAATCTGGTAACCCAAAATTAGATATAAAGAATAGTTTGTCTAATTGTAATTCAAGATACACACACACACACACACACACACACACACACATATATATATATATATATATATATATATATATATATATATATATCCATATATATGATATGCGTGTGTGTGTCTGTGTGTGTGTGTGGGCGTTTGTGTGTGCGTGAGTGTGTGTTGCGTTTTCAAGTCACACCAGCGAAAACATTGACTGGGCAGCGAGTAATAGGAATAAAAGAAAAGCTTAGTATACAATTAACAATTTGTTTAAGTACAATGAATTTCATTTGAATACTAAAGAGCAAAACAGAGGACCTGAAATTTAAAAAATTCCTCTATACTCTATACTTAATCCTGCAGGTACTGGGATATTGTGCTCAATCCATCTTTAGCCAACGAAGCTAAATGACTTTACCGAGATTTAGATTCTGTTGCATTGTATCTTTGTAATTTTGAAGCGTAAGCTTCTATAAAAGTATTTTGGAAAAAGTTTCAAGTTTCACATAAAGAAATCTCGCATTATTTTGGGCAAATTGGTCAGTAAAACTGCAATGAATCATTTCGCTTTCTTGATGATTCATCTTATCATTTGGTCACTGGTGAAAGATGTTATGAAGAAATTTGAATTCATTCATTTAACTAATAAAATGAAATGGCAATATCCAAAGAGCCAATTTTGGTTTTTCTTGATATCACTAATTGCCTGCTCAGTTTTTTTATTTTTTTATTTTTTTTCCTTTTCGGGAGAGGATTTCTTCTATTCACAAAAGGGGGGCTAGTTTGGAAGTTTATTTTACTGCTCGAACGTTTATATTATTTTATAAAAATAAAGTATGTTTTCCAATACAGGGATCCTGTCAAACTATATTGAAATTCTATGTCTCTTGTTTCCTTTCTTTTT
>NC_061087.1:81021565-81031565 GCF_015104395.2 Macrobrachium nipponense
ACTATAATTACAGGACGTGATACTGCCAGATTTGTCAATTGGCATAACTAATCATCACAACACTCCTTTCATGGCCAGTAATCAAGCCCTAGAGGAATGTAATCAAGATTTACTCAAAAGGAAAATTATATATGAAACGTAGAAAAAATAAAAAACGGGGGAAATGTAAAAGATGATTAGTTAAACTGTGCCATTGCAAACTGAGCCTATTAGCAGACAGGTTTGTGAATGGGCAATTCTAATTGAGCTCCGATTGCTATATCAACTGCAATTAGCAATCTCTTTCCTGTAGTAGAATCATCGGCCGTCACTGAATCCTAGTTAAAAAAAAATTTATTCAGCGAACCTCAGTCAAAGGTATGTTTTTTTTGTTTATCTAAAATGGAAAATGGATTTCTTGCTCATTTTCATGTGTATGGCAAAATTAATTTCAGCTGCTGCTGAACCCCCGTAAGAGTTTTCGATGAGCTTTACCATAATTAATTAGTCTTTGGTTGGCAATGGTGGCGAGAGACTACACAGCACAAATAGATATCTTGACGCATGTATATGTATTAAATATATATTAGATATATATGTGTGTGTAATTTATATATAGTCTTTATATCTATCTATCTATCTATCTATATATATATATATATATATATATAGATATACATATATATATAATATATTCATTAGGTGTATAGCACTACTTCTTGAAACATATTATATATATCTAATGTTTCGGTATACCTCCGATTTTCCGGAACCCCTAATAACAACACCAGAAAGTGTAACGAATAAAAAGCCAAGAAAAGTTAATTTCACAAGCCCAGGTTAGGGATCACCCTCATTTCATATGGGACCATAAAATCTGGTAAAGTTCCTTATGCGATGCAAGGTGGTATTATTTGTCTGACGCTGACTGGTATATTTGTTAATGAATGCTATCTGTAGGAGTGAGATATCAACAGACTTCACTATTGCTATGTAATATGTCTTTTATTGTCACTTATTGACGGGTTTGGGTTTGCCTCTGTTTTATTCTTTTATGCACATTTTTCAAGGTTCATTTTGATTTTAGTGTAGGCCACATAACCATCAAACACAGACAAAAGCACAATATATCGTGACTTATATGATTAGAGTATTTTCCTTTTTATACTGCAGGAGTTAAAACGTAATATATTCGATGTATATTATTTATTGAACGTGTTACATTTTCGTTACGTTAGCGAGGCCTTAATAAGCAGTTCTGAACCTTATTGAATTATAACTAATTTTTCATAAGTACTTTGTGCTTTATCAAAATATACCGAAATATCTGCACACAGTCCAAGAACTAGGTAAAATATAAAAAAAGTAAAAATGATTTGATACAAAAAAATTAAACTTATTATATACTTTATACCCTTAACGAAACAACAGTCGAAATTATACACAAAATAACAAGATTGTTATAATGATTTCAGAGCCATGTATAGATAATACAATGAGGTATCTTCCCTGCGATTGAAAACTTCAGGAATCAAATATATGAAAATATGAAAATAAGGAAACCTTTCAGAATCTGTTTTCAATTTAGAGTGAGAAATAGAGAGAACCCCATTCTACGTACATATAAATATCAGGCCGTCTAGTCTCCAACTTATAAATCTTCCCATTCAGTACTAAGCTCCCAGGACGGTGGGTGAAATCTCTTCAAAGAACAGCGGCTTACAAGTTTTAATGACCAGCTTATTCAATGAGCAGCATAACAGAGTCTACGCATACCTCATTTCTTTTATAATTATTATTGATTGTTCTTATTTTTTTCAGCAATTTTTGGGCTATATCCTAGCAGCAAATGTATGCACAATATAGTATTATTAGACCAAAAAAAAAAAAAAACTATGTCATGTGGTCTTATAAATATTACGTAAAGTTTATCCATACACATATATACAGAAACATAAAAACATACACAAGTTATATATATTATATATATATATATATATATATATATATATATATAATATATATATATATATATATATATATATATATATATATATATATATATTTATATATATTATTTACATACATTATTTAATATATGTATCATAAAAAATGAGAGCATTTGAAACCTAACTTTATTACTAGATTTGCTGAAATGAATACACGGAATAAAGAAGATCTTTATTTTACTGATTATAAATAAAAAATTATTCATTTCCATATTTGGACAGAGGTAGAAAACAACATAATTTCACCCATTATAAAGAAAAGTTTTTTAAGACAGAATTAGAAAAATTACAGCCTTTAATGAAATAAATAAATCTAAGAACAAATTAAAATATACATGATACCCTGCTGGATAAAATGTAAAGATAAAATCCATTAGATAAAATGATTTCCAAAACAAATGTTAATGACAGGAATTCATACACGACATTATTACCAAAAGAAACCCGTCGTATATTTTTTCCCCTTAATACGTAGTTTTTAGTTTTCCGGAAAAGAAACTATTGAGATTGTATTTTGTCTGTCTGTCCACCCTCAGATCTTAAAAACTACTGAGGCAAATTGGTATATTGATCCACCCTCCAGTCATCAGCCCTCTAGCCTCAGTAATTTTCAAAATTATATCTAAGCTTAAAGTCAGTCGTGATCGTGCGTCTGGAACCGCTACAGGTGCCAACAACACAGGTTCCTACCGGGCTGTGGCTGAAAGTCCCGGATTATAAATTAGATTATAAAATTTTTGGCACATAGCCAAGCGCCGGAGCCGTGGGGCCATTCAGCGCATATACATCTTGAGAAAAAAACACTATCGCACACACAAACATGCAATTCATTCATTCATAAAAGTCAAACAAAAAACCTAAAAAATTAGGAGACTAAAATTATAATTCGTAAAAATGTCACAATTTGCTCTGCCTGAGCACCTTCACCTAGACACTCCACCAAAATATGCGCCGCAGATAAATCCACATAACAGGTGAAACAGCGAGGAGCATACCTATCCGCTCCACTCATCATTAAATACCTATTTAGCGAGGCCAATACGCAATCTAGCTAAAACTATCTCGGACCTTCTATCCATCTGGCTATGAGGCCAAGGATGAATAGAAGGCCTAATCGACTTTAATTTAAGATTATTTTCTAAAGCAGACCACTGTGCCTGCCACTGGTCTCTACAATAAAATCGAATGGTACTTCTAATATCAGAAACAGGGACGCCCATGTTGGAAATGAGCCTAAGTCGAGTTGCAGCCTTAGATGCAACGTCAGCTCGCTCATTCCCAACAATTCCAAAAGAAAAACCTCTTTTATTAATTAAAAGATAAAACCAATCTTGTACCTCTTGCACTAAATGGTGGCAAGAGACCAGGCTTCTAGAAGAGGATAAAGCACTCAAAGAGTATGTAAAAATAGTAAAAACTTTGTTAGTACAAGAACTATAAAAACTATATTTAAGAGCAGTCAGTACTGCCAACAGTTCAGTCGTAAAAACAGAGGTCTTGGATGGAAGTTTCTTTTTAATGATACTATCACTTGTCACTACAGAGCAACCAGCACTACCAGAACCCTTCGAGCCATCAGTATATATATGACAAGAATCACCATGTTCAGAAGCATGGTCCAAGAAACTTGCCCTCAACTGATCACCAGAACTGTTGCTCCTGCTGTTCCTAATTGGGCAGATCTCTAAGTTCAGTCTATTCCAAGGAGGAAACTTTGAGGGTGAAATTTTAGCTACTGCAGGAGGTAGTAATCCCACCTCCCTGCAAGAGCTTGCTACCCAAACTTCTAGCGACTTTGGCAGTCTAGGTCTATTTGGGGCTCGATTAGTTGGTTCTTTACCATACTTATAGTTGGGGTTCCGCTTCGACGTAAGTAGTCTTGATATGCATCTCAAGCCTAATTCCTCCCTACGGATAAATAGTGGGGGAAAACCTGACTCATCATACAGGCTTTCCACTGGTGAAGTTCTATAGGCTCCCGTACAAATACATAAAGACATATTTTGGATAACATCTAATCTCTGCAGTGTTGTCTTACATGCACAACCATAAACTTGACAACCTTAATCAATTTTGCTTAGACATAAAACCTGGTACATCCTCAAAAGGGTGATTCGATCTGGCCCCCAATTAAAATTTGGCATAACTTTAAGAATATTAAGACGAAGTTTCACGTTACACATGTTGAGTAAAAGTTCATTTTTTATCAAATGTAACAGTTAGATACTTAATGCTATCTTCATAAGTTAAAATGTAATCATTTAAAACAACATAGGGATCTCTTTCACTCTTCTTAATTGACAAAATCGTATAGCTTTGGTTTTTTCTATTGAGAATTTGAACCTTTTAGCACTGGCCTATGACGTTGTAGCATTGATAGCAGTCTGGATCTTTTGACAGGCTTCAACAGCTGTAGACTTACTACAGATTACTGCATAATCATCAGCAAAGGCCTGACCATACACCCAGACAGGGACTTGTTCTAGTAGACTGTTGACAGCTACATTAAAGAGTGTTAGACTAAAGATGGTACCCTGAGCTAACCCTTCTTCTTAAGGGTAAGCAGAAGAAATGTAAGAGCCCACTCTTACTTTGAGGTAACGTTCTGAAAAAAAAATCTTTAAGGCAATAGAACAAATTACCCACAATACCCCGGTCAACAAGTTGCATAAGGATACCCCCTTGCCAGGTAGTGTCGTAGGCTTTTTCTAGGTCAAAGAACACTGCAATAGTCTGGTTTTGCACAGCAAAAGCATTCCGTATCTTCCGAGTAAGGAACATCAGAGGGTCAGAAGTACTTCTATTTTTCCGAAAGCCAAGCTGCCGGTTAGATAAAAGATTCTTTGACTCCAAATACCGCACAAGTAGAGCATTGACCATCCTGTCATATATCTTGCTAACACAACTAGTTAGAGCAATTGGCCTATAGTTCTTAGGAAGGTAGGAATCTTTAAAAGGTTTTAAAACAGGAACAATAATAGATATCTTCCAAGACTCTGGCGAAGTTCCTGAAAACCAAAAACTTTTTAAAATATCTAAAAGAAATTGCTTTGTACTTGTAGGCAGATTAAAAATAATTGTGTACAGTATATCATCTTCCCCAGATTTTGGGGAAGATAACGAGATTGCATGATCTAATTCTTTCATAGTGAAAGGAAGATTATACGACTCTGAATTTAAACTAACAGGAGGAACAACCTTGGTACTGTCCCTAATATTCCTGAATGCAGGAGAGTTGTTTAGGGCACTAGATATATTGAGAAATGCCTACCAAAGGTTTCTGCAACTTCTTCAGAATCAGATATGAGGAAGCCATCAATTTTCAATGTAGGCAAGGGAGATGGAGAAAATTTCCCTTGCAGCTTCTGGATTCTGTTCCATACTGATGACATAGGGGAATCATATTTCAATTTACTTATGTATCTAATAAAGGATTCCCTCCTTGCTTGCTTAAATGTTTTCTTTTGCTTAGCGAGAGCTCTTTTATAGATAATTTTATTGACTAAGCAAGGATATCTACGATATTTCTTGTAGCAAGTTCTAGTTATCTTTTGGCTCAAGGCACATGCATCACCCCACCAAGGTACTATAGGACGCCAAGGTTTACCGGAAGTTTGAGGAATAGGCAGCATGGCGCCACACAGCAATATACTATTCAAATACTCATAATCAGATGTTGGGTTCTGAAAATCGTTTACCTCCTGATCAACTTCAGTAGATTTTTTTAATAATCCCCATTTAGCCTCCCCCACCTTCCATTTGGGTAAACATGGAGATGGAATATTTTTCATTCACTTTAAGTGAATGGGCCAATGATCACTGATATGATCATTCTGGTCTACTACCCACTGGTAATCTAACCTCAAAGACGAAGAGCAGATAGTGAGGTTAATGGCTAAATCAGTATTGTGAAAAACGTCATGTCTTGTAGGGGAACCATCATTCATTAAAGTGATGTCATTTAAGTCAAGCAGTTGTTCTATTATTAAACCCCGTCGCAATTTGGCTCTCTCCAGAGGATGTGCTTGGCATTAAAATCCACCATCAAAGGGAAGGGTTGCCGAAGCTGGTCTATCAGTGTCTGTAGATCGTTTGATTTTAGCTGACGGGGATTACCCTGGGCATCCTACAATCTATTTTCTAATGATGGATCAAGGTATAGAGAACAAATAGTGATCCATTTATAATTGAAAATTTGAACTGCACAAGCCTGCAACACTGTTCAATTGAACAACCCTATGATTAACTGACTTGTGGACTATGATGCCTGTGCCTCCCTGAGTACATACACCTATCAGGGGTGGAGACTAATGAAATGAATGGTTAAAACTCAAGTTGGGAGTGTGCTCTCCCAACTTTGTCTCTTGTAGACACATTGCAGTTATATCATTTTCCTTAATTAAACAGAACTCAAACTTGCTCTCTATTAGGTATACAGCCACGGATGCTCCATTGCATGAGAGCCATTATTTAGAGGATGAAGGGATTTTGAAATTCTCTACTAATTTAGGAATTAGTGTCCTGGTGAGAGAGATCTTATCAGTTTTACTGGTACTTCATGTTCTAGATCTAGGTGTTACAGACCTTTTAGGTGATGGGCCTTCACTTGCCCTTTCAGTTTTGCTTTTGGTTTTTCTGTCATGGCTGAGTGACCATGAATGAGACGAAAAGGGAAAAAGGGCCCTCTTCTGACGAATGAAGAGGGCCTCCATCTCCTCACTGTCATTTCCACGGTGCACTGTAATGTCTGGATCAGGTGAGTGCTCAATGTCAGGCAATGTCCTTGACAGAGAGAAGTCATCAACATATTAAGACCCGGCTTGAACCCTGGAACCAGCAAGGTACCCTGCTTGCACTGAGTCTCTGCAGCATGAGGAGCCCCACCAGAGAGGGCCCGGGTAGGCCCACCAAGGGAGGCACAGGAGGCCCCACCAGGGGGGCCCATGGTGTCCCACCAGAGGGGGCTTGGGAAGCCCCACCATGGGGGCCCCAGGGTGCCCCACCAGAGGTGGCATGGGAAGCCCCACCAGGGGAGCCCCCAGGAGCCCCACCAGAAGGGACCCCAGAAGTAGCAGTATTGGATTGTTGCGCCTTCAAGGCATCTGAATATGGTTTTTTGCCAACAGCTTCTTGGCTTGTCCCACACTGATGTGTTCGGCAATAGAGTTTAGTAATGCCTCTTGTTCTTTCTTGAATGCACTACATTTCTTATCACAAGCTCGATGTTCACCCTTACAGTTCACACAAATTACCAGTCCAGATCATTCCTCATTCCAGGTAGGCCCCCACCCACCATGGAGCCACATTTAGAGGACAGTGTTATCCCATACAAGGCTGGCCTAGGGGTACCACCTGGATATACACCCCACCCTCAGGGCTTGAGGCGTCAAAGTTTATTCCTAGTACAAACCTTAGAGGAGTGTCCAAAACCAAAACATTTGAAGCACTGGAGCACTTTCGGTCTATAAGGACGAACTTTCATAATTTCACTGTCAAGAACAATGTATGATGGCAAAAAAGAACTTGCAAATGTTAAAATAAGCATAGACGAGCGGGGCACTTTGAAAACCTTCCAACCACATCTGGATACATTTCTAAAATTTCTTCCTTGTCCATTTCATATAAGTCTTCATTAAAGATAACACCCATCGCATAACTAAAATTTGAAGCTTGAACCCTCGGGATCAAGCTTCAAATTGAGGAGTATTACCGATTGGACATCTGTCTTGGTATGAAATAAAAAACTATCATGCCCAAAGGCCCAAAGTGAGTTACTTCTGGATTCCTAACATTGCTGATCTTTTGGTTTACCAAACTCTTCACCTGGAAGAGGTTGCCTCTCTCACCATGTGTTGTAATAATTAACCACTTAGCTGGGTCTGATAATCTGGAGGTTTTGCTTATTCTACTCGGATCTTTAGTTTTATTTGGTGGTCTATAAATGTTAAGATACCTAGGGACCTCTTCTGCCTTTACAAGTCCAACACTCATAGAAGCTGACATGAACTCTCTGTAGGCTCTGTGAGCTTCCGATTCATTGTCGAAAAATATCCAGAATTTAAAAAAAAACTAACGTTTTTGCCAAGTCTAATTTGTAATTCTTTAATGTTCCCAAATTTACAAAATTCATTAAATAGTGTCATAATTCCAGTCTAAAGGGACTTGATAATTCGTCCAGGTAGGCCCCCACCCACCATGGAGCCACATTTAGAGGAAAGTGTTATCCCATACAAGGCTGGCCTAGGGGTACCACCTGGATATACACCCCACCCTCAGTGCTTAAGGCGTCATGATGTCCGTCGAGATCGGACCCAGCACTGAGGGCAGGGTTTGACACGTAAACTTTCCCCTCGCTCGGGCACGTCGAGTACTTGAGTTCTACGGGTGCAGTGGCACGCCAACCATCCTTACCTTCAATCATATCCAAAGAATAAGTCTAAATCATGTCCAAAACCAATCCAAAAGTACATCAATATAAAATCCATACCTTATAGGGGGAGGAAGCGGAAGGATGAAATACTTTTAGTAAGAGGAAAAGAGCTGACTTATTTAGTTGGATCAACAGCTGGGTACCAAGGCCCAGCGAGAAAGCAGTTCCCAGCAGGCATCAGGGTCCAGCTGCTGATCCCTAAAACACCCCATCATCGGCAAGGCTTCAGCATCTGGGGGGGTGAGAGTTCCTTGGGCCGCGGCTGAGAGTTTCATAGGCCGTGGTTGAGAGTTCCATACAGCATTATATGCTGTGCAGAAAATTCGATGGCGCATTTTTTACTCGTTTTGCTTTTAGCAAATCCTATATGCTCATAAAGACTTGAGCATCAAAATATCTAGATTAAATGGGATAATATCTGAAAACTATGGGAATTGAATTTGATAGTTTCACGTGAGCAAGCAATTCAGTCTCTTTATTAGAAATCCTCGGTTTATCCGCTATCGTGGATCGCCGGACAAAACTAATTGTCGACTGGGCGTTGCTATAAGCATGCTGTTTCGGGTAAAAATGGAAGCGCCAGTTTTATTTGAATCTTTGAAACATTCTAATAAATTTTTGCGTTTGTTTTCCATTATTTTCTATATCTCATCTAAATAAAATTATGAATGCTCATTTTTAATAGCTCTCTCTCTCTCTCTCTCTCTCTCTCTCTCTCTCTCTCTCTCTCTCTCTCTCTCTATCTATCTTATATTTAACGACGTCTGTTGCTTCGTGAATTATTGATAACTTTAAGCATATTTTCCTTTGTTTTCTGGTGGACTTTCCGTTATGTTAGCTTTTGAATATAGCACAAGTGTTACCTTCTAGTGGATAGCTTAGTCTGTTTGTCTGCGTGTCTTTCTGTCTCTCATGCAAGTCTCTATTCTATCTGATTTTGTGTTTTGTTTTTTACCTTTCTTTACCTTTGTTTATCTTCTATCTGAGTTGTTTACCTAAACCCCTGTAATCACTTATTCGCTATGAACTTTAATCTTTGGTTAGATTTGATATATTTCATGATATAACTTATATTTCATTTTAGTATTATTACTCCCTTAACGCCAACAGACGTTATGTTTCTGTTGGAGTTTAATATCGATTGTCAAAATTCATCTAGTTGCTCATCATACCCTTCACTAGCAGTTTTCATGTAGTCCGGCAATGTACATTAGTGAAGTTGATAGAACTTATTTGAATGGTATATTTGTGTTCGCTATAAGGTAAATTCATAATGAAATGTGTACGATGCAATGGAAATCATGTTTTTTTTTACATATGCTATTCAATAGGCTTTAAATGGGGATATCATTAGTTTTCCAGCTCAGATACACTGAGGTTTCTGAAATATGAAATTCACGTTTAGTTTAGATTTAGGCAAAATTTCTTGTTTGAAAGTTCAGTTCATCTGTAAAATCTAGACTCTGGTAACGAGGCAATCAATTAATTCAATCGCCACAAGGGTAATGAGATAAAATTCTGCCTCATCCCGCGGTTTAATTAGTGCAAAAAATAAAAAATATCAACGAGTTTTAATGAATAA
>NC_061087.1:81036565-81049065 GCF_015104395.2 Macrobrachium nipponense
GTGTCTCTGGTCTTGTCTTTAGGGGGTCGGTAGAAAATTACGTTTGCTTTTGAATTGCTTTCTCAATTATATGGTCAGGATACTTTAAAGATGAAAGTTGCTTGCGAATTAGTTCAAATTCTTTTTCCAGGAATTCTGGGAACAAATTCGTAAGGCTCTTAAGAATAGGTTGCTAGCTACACCTATCTTGATAGTATTGTCATGATAGCTAAGTAGTGAATATATGAAAGTGAGAACGTTGGTTTTCTGTATATGGTAAATTTGTATTCTGTCGTGTCTCTGATTATTAAAACATCAAGAAAGAATTTGTTGTCTGTTTCCCATTCAACTTTAAATTTGATGCTGGGCACTAGAGCGTTTAATTTTGAGAGGAATTCATTAAAATTACCCCACTATTATCCCAAAATGTTAGTATTGTCATCCACGTGATCTCATCCACAGCATGTTTTTGGGTTTTATTGCATTTATTACTGTAGTTTCAAAGTATTCCATGTACGATTGGCTAAAATAGGACTTAAAGGACTACCATACTACACCCGAATTTTTGCTTGTAGAATGATTCCCCGAATGAAAATACGTTATTAGATGCACATAATTCAACTAACTTTATTGATTTTGTCAAGTGCCAAAGGGAAATGATCTGAATAGGGGGATAATTTTTCCCTTAAAAACTGAAGAACGTCCTGTACTGGTACTTTTGTGAATAGGGAGTCTATGTCAAGGCTTAAAAGTTTTATGTTGTGAAGTGGTATATGTGTTCTCTGAATTTGTGACAAAAGTCTTCCGAATGTTTGATGTGACTGGGAGAAAAAGTGCCTAAAAAGGAGAAAGGAGGCCAGCTAACCATTTAGAAATTTTGTAATTGAAGCTCCGGCGCATGAACGATGGGTCTGAATGGAAGATTGTCTTTGTGAGTTTTGGGAAGACCATAAAAGTAGGGTAATTTAGGATTAATTACTTTAAATTTCTCTAATTGTTCAATACTCTTTTTGTCTTGGCCAATTAATCTTACTTTCGAAAAAATTCTGTGGAACGTTCTGGAGGGGATTTTTCGTCAGTTTTTCGTAAGTATTTGTGTCGCTAAAGGAGCTGGTTGATTTGTCGAGGTAGAAGTCTTTGTCCATTATTACAATTTTGCCGTCTTTGTCGGATCTACTTATTATAACATCTAACTTTTTTAGCGAGGATGGCTATCATGAATCTGCGGGGAACAGGATATTTCTTATGAAGGTCAGTTAAAGCATTTAGTAACACTCCTTTTAAACATATCTCTTCACGGCTGTAGTTTTTGTCAGATATGAATTTATTAAAAGCCACTATGAAGTCTAGGTTGTTTTTGCGGTCTGGCATAAGGGCAAAGGATAAGCCTATAAATTTAAAACTAAATGTTGATTTACAGTAAGGGGGGTGTTGGATAAGTTTAAAACTTTGTCTTGTTGTTCAAGATTATTCCATGCGCTATTATCTATTAGGTTATTTAACTTGCGTAAAAGTCTGGTTGGAATGAGTCACGTTATTATAGGCAGCAATGTCGGAACAGAATGAAATCAGATACCTGTATACGTGGTCGGTAGTGAGGAGGCGAAGATTAGATTGAGTTCCATATATCACTCTGCGTAGCACGAAGATGTCGTTTCTCGTATTGGTGATTCTTCTTCCAGGAAAATCTTGTGTGATAGAGGGAAGAGGTTTGATTGCAGAGTCCATCTCCGAATCCGTACATTTCTGGAAGTACTTGTTCTTTGAGGCATTCTTCCAAAAAGTGTTTTTGGTTTTTCAGACCGGTGTAGTCTGTTCAGTTCTTTTCAAACTTGCGGAAAACTGGCTTGACTTTGGAAGTGAGTGAAGAATCGTGAAAGGCGGTTGAATTCCATAATGGGCTGACAATGACTGGTAAAAATGTTCTGTAATAACAGAATTCCATCTAATAAAAAGGAGCCCATAAAAACACCAAAATGTAGAGAGAAAAGTACTATATTTCAGAGACTGCTGTCTCTCTCTTCAGGTATATGAATGAGAAAAGTTTACAGAAAAGGTGGGTATTTATACCAAGAGATTCGTCCACAAGTAAGCCAATTTAGGTCACCCCCGCTGATAATCTTCCTTTAATCTTCTTAAGCGTTCATTCAACCAACGCTTAAGAAGATTAAAGGAAGATTATCAGCGGGGGTGACCTAAATTGGCTTACTTGTGGACGAATCTCTTTGTATAAATACCACCTTTTCTGTAAAACTTTTCTCATTCATATACCGAAGAGAGAGACAGCAGTCTCTGAAATATAGTACTTTTCTCTCTACATTTTGGTGTTTTTTATGGGCTCCTTTATTAGATGGAATTCTGTTATTACAGAACATTTTTACCAGTCATTGTCAGCCCATTATGGAATTCAACCGCCTTTCCACGATTCTTCACTCACTTCCAGAAGTCAAGCCAGTTTTCCGCAAGTTTGAAAAAGAACTGAACAGACTACACCGGATGAAAAACCAAAAACACTTTTTTGGCCAAGAATGCCTCAAAGAACAAGTACTTCCAGAAATGTACGGATTCGGAGATGGACTCTGCAATCAAACCTCTTCCCTCTATCACACAAGATTTTCCATGGAAGAAAGAATCACCCAATACGAGAAACGACATCTTCGTGCTACGCAGAGTGATATATGGAACTCAATCTAATCTTCGCCTCCTCACTACCGACCACGTATACAGGTATCTGATTTCATTCTGTTCCGACATTGCTGCCTATAATAGCGTGACTCATTCCACAGACTTTTCGCAAGTTAAATAACCTAATAGATAATAGCGCATGGAATAATCTTGAACAACAGACAAGTTTTTAAACTTATCCAACAACCCCCCCCCCTTACTGTAAATCAACATTTTTAGTTTTTAAATTAGGCTTATCCTTTGCCCTTATGCCAGACCGCAAAAACAAACCTAGACTTCATAGTGGCTTTTAATAAATTCATATCTGACAAAAACTACAGCCGTGAAGAGATATGTTTAAAAGGAGTGTTACTAAATGCTTTAACTGACCTTCATAAGAAATATCCTGTTCCCCGCAGATTCATGATAGCCATCCACTCGCTAAAAAAGTTAGATGTTATAATAAGTAGATCCGACAAAGACGCAAAATTGTAATAATGGACAAAGACTTCTACCTCGACAAAATCAACCAGCTCCTTAGCGACACAAATACTTACGAAAAACTGACGAAAAATCCCTCCAGAACGTTCCCACAGAATTTTTCGGAAAAGTAAGATTAATTTTTTTTGGCCAAGACAAAAAAGAGTATTGAACTATTAGAGAAATTTAAAGTAATTAATCCTAAATTACCCTACTTTTATGGTACTTCCCAAAACTCACAAAGACAAAATCTTCCATTCAGACCCATCGTTTCATGCGCCGGAGCTTTCAATTACAAATTTCTAAATGGTTAGCTGCTCCTTTCTCCTTTTTTAGGCACTTTTCTCCCAGTCACATCAAACATTCGGAAGACTTTTGTCACAAATTCAGAGAAGCCCCCCCACATTATACCACTTCACAACATAAAACTTTTAAGCCTTGACGTAGACTCCCTATTCACAAAAGTACCAGTACAGGACGTTCTTCAGTTTTTAAGGAAAAATTATCCCCCTATTCAGATCATTTCCTTTGGCACTTGACAAAATAATAAAGTTAGTGGAATTATGTGCATCTAATAACGTATTTTCATTCGGGGAATCATTCTACAAGCAAAAATTCGGGTGTAGTATGGGTAGTCCTTTAAGTCCTATTTTAGCCAATCTGTACATGGAATACTTTGAAACACAGTAATAAATGCAATAAAACCCAAAAACATGCTGTGGATGAGATACTGGATGACATACTAACATTTTGGGATAATAAGTGGGGTAATTTTAATGAATTCCTCTCAAAATTAAACGCTCTAGTGCCCAGCATCAAATTTAAAGTTGAATGGGAAACAGACAACAAAATTCCTTTTTCTTGATGTTTTAATAATCAGAGACACGACAGAATACAAATTTACCATATACAGAAAACCAACGTTCTCACTTGCATATATTCACTACTTTTTTTGTTTTAGATATCATGACAAATACTATCAAGATGGAGGTAGCTAGCAACCTATTCTTAAGAGCCTTACGAATTTGTTCCCCCAGAATTCCTGGAAAAAGAACTTTGAACTAATTCGCAAGCAACTTTCATCTTTAAAGTATCCTGACCTATAATTGAGAAAAGCAATTCAAAAGCAAACGTAATTTTCTACCGACCCCCTAAAGACAAGACCAGAGACACACCCAACAATAAAATAAAAATTCCCCACCTGGAGACGATTAAGAGAGAACTCACACCCTGGAAAATCCAACCTTTTGCTTTACCTACCCAAATACCTTAGCCAAATCCCTGATTAACGTCCAACAAAAGACATCGCCCAAAGACTCTGGGGTATATGAGATCCCATGCCAGGACTGTGACCAATCTTACATCGGATTTACAGGTAAATCACTTCCCCAGAGATTAATAAACAAACAACAAACGGTCAGTTAGGTATGGACAACAGAACTCGGCTATTTTCAACCATATAAATGAGCATAACCATAGAATAAACTGGAATATGTCACGTTTAATTTATAGCAGCAACTGCCGGTACAAGAGTCAAATGATGGAATCGGCCTTAATAAAAGAGAAGCAGGTAATGAACATCTCAAAAGGGAATTGGACATCGGACATCGTCGACGCAGTGTTCATTCAACCAACGCTTAAGAAGATTAAAGGAAGATTATCAGCGGGGGTGACCTAAATTGGCTTACTTGTGGACGAATCTCTTGGTATAAATACCACCTTTTCTGTAAACTTTTCTCATTCATATACCTGAAGAGAGAGACAGCAGTCTCTGAAATATAGTACTTTTCTCTCTACATTTTGGTGTTTTTATGGGCTCCATTTATTAGATATATATAGATATAGATATGATATATATATATATATATATATATATATATATATATATATATATATATATTATACGTATATATATGACGTATATATTATCCAAGGTAGGAGTAATATGTCGCGATTTCATAAATCGATCATAAGCATTTTTAATCACTGTTTTAAGACATTACTTGCGTCTCTTCAAGGATGAAATAGTGTATCCTTTCCTTCCATTTGTTGACCTAGGATATTTGAGTCTAATCCAACATTACTAAGAAATAAAGAATTTAATCTAACCTCACTTTCCGAACGGATTTAAGCAAATCCCCCTTAAATCGCAGAGCTCCCAAAGGTTCTTAAATCCTTCAGATGACCCTTTTTCATTATCCTGTATCACATCTGAGCCCTTTTTAGCAATTAAGGTATGGCTTCTTAGACAGGGTACATCAATAATCTAGTCTCTTTCAAAATGCCTTTTAAAACACCCACGAGAAAGTAATTAACCTCCATACCCAGCTTTGGTTAAAGTAACAATTCGAATTTATTGTGTAAGCTTAACATAGTGTGGAATTTCTGTGGTATCTTTGTTTTTAAAATAGGACATGAACGATAGTTATGGTCACGAAATTCTGCAAGAAAAGAATCTCTACTATATATAGATAGATATATATATATATATATATATATATATATATCTATATATATATATATATATATATATATATATATATAATAATTACGTTTATTGATCTCCTCTACCCAACATTTAGTTAAATATTTTGATTGCTAGAAAAGCCGCCATTTTCCCCAAATCAGCTGACTTCAAAGAGGAAAATGCAAGCCAGAGATAGGAATTTCCTGTTAAAGCAGGGGGAATAAAATTCTTACTCCTTAGTGACGTATCCCAAAGGGAAGTGTGTAGCTAGCTAGGCACTTATTAGGCCTACTTCTAAGCTCTTTTTTCCTGTGAACCCTTCACTGGTCGTATGTTCTGTTTCCAGGACGCCGGACGGATGTCCCAGCCTTCCATTAGGCCTACCATGGTGCTACTGGCGCGCCCAGACCTGAGACAAAGCCGATGCCGCATTCTACAAAGGTCCACTTACTTACGGAATCTAGGTACGTCTTTTGATACAGCCATATTCCAGTTCTTTCCCTCCGAGTCACATAACTACTCCACATTTTCAAAATTCAAACCCCTAATTCTCAAATGAACATTCCTTTGTTCCTTTCACTGCCTCATGGCCGCATGTCTCCCTTTTGTGATTGTCCCAGACAAATGAAGTCATTGAATATTTCATTTAACACTAAGAGTTCCTCCCCAGTGTGTTAGACAAAGTGAGTAACTGTAACTTGTGCAAGAAATCTTTAATTCATTTGTGTCTAATCTGGGATTTTTTCCAGATCGGCTGAGTCACGTGTTCAAGTCTCTTCGCAAGTGCTGCCTTAATGCAAGATAATATGAATAATTTTGAAAGCCAGCATTTACGTTAATCTTATTTTAGCCAGCTCTCCCCTTGGGAGAGATAAGAGTGGTCCCCGTGCGGACAAAGGTGTATTTACTCTTTCTCCAGGCAATTCAACGTCCTCGTGGAAATAAATGTAATGTAGATAAATCAGCTGGTTTTAATGGCGACCTTCAAAAATAATCCTATCAATCCTTTTTTAAGGTAAGTTTCAAGCAAGTTATTCTGCATTTTCCCTCTAATATTTCCGTTTACGCATTTGGGCCCTTAAGGCGGGGCTCATACGTAAATATATATATATATATATATATATATATATATATATATATATATATATATATATATATATATATATATATATATATATATATATATATATATATATATATATATATATATATATATATATATATATATGTGTGTGTGTGTGTGTGTGTGTGTGTGCGCGTGTGTATGTACATGTATGTATATGAAATAGGTATTACTAATATATAAACACTGTTATGAATGTGTGCTGCTCTGTGAAAGGATAGTAAAATCTCACTTCAGGAGATCAGTAAAGCGGGTATCGGGACAATTTGTAGTCCTCATCACTGGCTCCCACGGAGACAGAGTGGGATTTCGTATCTTAGGATTCATCACTTTCGAGATGGCACGATGTGAGCTGTTCAGCTCGCCCGTGAGTCCGTGACCAAGGGCATGGAAGTCGTGTGTGTCCGTACATGGGCGGAAGTAGTAGGTACACTTCCGATCTGGTTTTGATCAGATCTCATGGGTGGGACTGTTAACTTTACGTACATAAATGCGTGAGTGTGCGTTCCACTATATGATGTGAAAGATGAGGGATAATGGGGCACTGCTTGGGGGCTGTATATCGCAGGTGGCATGGCCATGTCCTTTTTTTTCTAGTTTGTGTTTTTGCCGCAGAAATGGGTAAGCATACCCACATTTATGCCCCAGTGTATCTTTGTCTTTTTACATCTTAAACATTTGTTTCAGAGGTGTTCTCTTTCATATCTGACTTTTGTTCCAGTAGAATTGATTATTATTATTTTGATTTTAGTTGCAATTTATTTATGTGGGATTCTTTCTTTCTCAGATGCATCTGGCAGTCCACCTCACGGAGTGGTGCTAGTGTGTGTGGGGGGCTGGGGGACTAATGCATTTTAAATGTATATTTCTATTATGACTGATGTCCAGTTGTTGGAGAGAAAGGGGTGTGGACGGGGTTTTGTTCAATCCCAAGTTGTATTTTGGTTTCCTATTTGAGTTATCCTTTTCTTAGTTGATGTATCATTTGAGTTTATCATGCTTTATGCTAGAGTTTCAGAATTTGACTTATTTACTGAATCGTTTATTCTTTGCAAATAAAGTCTATTTTTGATAATTATGGATCTGATTTAGCGACCTTAGGTAATTATGATTTGTGGGTTATGTATGAGAGAGAGAGAGAGAGAGAGAGAGAGAGAGAGAGAGGAGAGAGAGGGCGGGGGGTGGGGGGGGGAAGATGCTCCGCTCGGGTCAACGATACCAAGATACCTCATAGAGGTAAGTTTTACGTGTCGCGATGTATATATGTATGAATGTATGTATGAATATTGCAAGAGAAGAATCTACTCTTCCTCACTCTCTCTCCTATCATATATATATATATATATATATATATATATATATATATATATATATATATATACTATATATATATATATATATATATATATATATATATATATATATATATATATATATATATATATATATATATATATATATCGGCGACCCCATATAAAAATGGGAGCTGGGAAGAAGAAGAAGAATATATATATTATATAGATATATATATATATATATATATATATATATATATTATATATATAAATATATATATATATATATATATATATATATATATATATATATATATATATAGATATATATATATATATATATATATATATATATATATATTATATATAATATAATATATATATATATATATATATATGTGTGTGTGTGTGTGTGTGTGTGTATGTATATATGTGTGTGTCTTGTGTGTGTATGTATGTATGGATGTGTGTGTGTGTTATATGCAAAGTCCCTTGGCAGTACAACATAACAATTATACCGTGTGAATTTTCCTTGGGCCTTCTGTTTAGGGTACGGCATAGTGTTGCAGAAAAAATACGTTCTAGTTAATATGAAAGAAGATTGTGACATTACACAAAAGAGGTGACATTAGCATTTTTTTTCCCTCATTATTCTTGACAATTCTGTATTTTTGTAGACTCATAATTTTCTGTTGGAGAGGTAAGAATACATCCGCGTTTTCTCCCAAATGAATTTTCTTCTCTCTCTCTCTCTCTGTGTCATATGCACGTGTCTGAACAGTGTTCCACAACCTTTTACGATGCTTGGTGGCATGCGACGATTGACTATTAAAAGGTCAGACGCATTTAATTATCTTGCGTGCTTCTTACATGCTATGGCCCACTTATGAAATTCCTTAGTTCATATACCGTATCATTGCAGTAAAATCAGTCCCCATTCGATCGGAAGTACTCGTTCTTTATGTGATTAAAAATAAAAAGGCTTTAACATTCCTTGTGTTTATGCGGCCAGTGCATTTTCCTGTGCATGTGTCTGGATTCTGTTAATTTCTCAGTTTATATAACTAAGCTTTACAGTTTATATCCCAGTCGAAAGGTGGCCGCTTTAGCCTAACATTTAGTACAAGATAAAAACAAAAACTGATCTTTTTTGCTTTCACATTGCAACTTAGCTACACAAAAATCATGTGTAATATTTTAATGATTTAAATTTATGTTTTATCTTTTCTTATGTCATGTTACATTCAATAGCTAAAATTTTCCATGCTTCTCGGGAACGAGAAAGTCTTTATCGCATACCACTAACAAATGCAGTTTTCTACTCCTCAGAGTCTTGCCAAATTTTTTTGACCTTTCAAATGAGTGCTCGTTACATGACCAAATGGTCTCATATGAACTGAAAGAAGGACTTTTCGTGCTCTGTATTATGATGGATGACTGGCAAACTCCCAATCACAATCGAACGTTTCATAATTCCTTTTTATTTTCGAAGCCGTCCTCAGCGTAAAAGTGACATTACATGATAGGCATATATATATATATATATATATATATATATATATATATATATATATATATATATAGTATATATATATATATATATATATATATATAAAGTACATCTGTTACATGCATGAATTCATTTTAAAATGTACGTCAAAGAGCATTAAATAAAATGCTAAGAAATTCACAATATCATGAAAAACAATCTGTTGGCGCAACTTCCTGTTGAATTCGGAATAATCTATCATAGTAGTTCTTAAGCTGGGGGACACGCCCACTTAAGGGGGCGTCAGCAATTTCCAGGGGACGCGCGATCCCAGGAGGAAAAAGAAAAAAAATCTCTCAATATATTCGTTATTGTCTTAACAAGATTGAGGAACTAATATTCAGAAG
The DNA here is from genome assembly GCF_015104395.2 of Macrobrachium nipponense. Taxonomy (NCBI): domain Eukaryota; kingdom Metazoa; phylum Arthropoda; class Malacostraca; order Decapoda; family Palaemonidae; genus Macrobrachium; species Macrobrachium nipponense. The sequence continues at coordinate 81,046,470 of NC_061087.1, forward strand.
TTTATGAAATGAAAAACAAAAATGCAAAAGTATCGTCTTATAACGTTACTCTCCTGTAGCCACGGTCTAGCCAACTCTAGTTAGACTCGTTGGGCAAACCATGTTTTGTAATTATTTACCTTTATCCCTATTCCTTGAAACCCCTTCGCTTTGCTTTTACTTTCCCTTTCAATCTGGGACGAAATCTTAATCAAAGATGCAAAGGGGGCCGTGAAGGAAATGACTAACTCTTAGAGGGGGCATGGTAATAAATAAGTCAAGAACCACTGATCCAGCAACACTCGAACCAGTACTCCCGTGATAGGTTGTTTTACCTTCTCGTCCTGCCCAACCTTTTAAAACTCCTCATAAGAAAACTTCCCTCTAACTTTGTATTTCAAAGTTAACATTGATTGGTCGATAGTAATTTCTTGTATATTTTACATATTAATATAGTTTAGTATGAAATTGTGGAATTTTATTACACACATTAAATAAAATCACATTTATCCTCACGAAATGTAGAGAAATGAAACGCGGGGACATAATATCTCAACAATGGCTGCGAATTCTTTAATATACAAAACCAAAAAAAAAATTTTAGGGTTACTTATTATTAAAATGTGATGAATATGTTCTGTAGTTTATGCCAAGATATCAGAGTTTACCAGTCAGTTATATAGCTACTATAATCCGCACTTCATCTAGTTCCTTAGTTACAAAGACCTTTCAGTATAATATGCCATAACAAACGTCGATTGGAAAACACAATTTCAGGTCTCACATTAAGCAAAATAGCACTATTCGCTTTCAAACATTTAAACAAAATAACGCTGTTACTTTCGAACATTAAACAAAATAACACTACAAAATTACACTGTTCACTTTCAAACATTAAACAAAATAGCGCTGTTCACTTACAAACATTAAACAAAATAACACTGTTTACTTTCAAACATTAAACAAAATAGCGCTGTTCACTTACAAACATTAAACAAAATAACACTGTTTACTTTCAAACATTAAACAAAATAGCAATGTTACTTTCAAATATTAAACAAAATAACATTGTTCACTTTCAAACATTAAACAAAAAGCAGCACTGTTCACTTTCATACATTAAACAAAGTAACACTGTTACTTTAAAATATTGAAACAAAGTCAACCCACGGTTTACTTTTCAACACTTAAACAAGAAAATCGCAATTTTGCTTTCACTTTCTAAACTTAAATTCAAAATAACCAAATACCTTGTTCACTTTGTTTTAAAGCATTAAACGAAAGCAGCACTGTTCACTTTCATACATTAAACAAAGTAACACTGTTACTTTAAAATATTAAACAAAATAACACTGTTTACTTTCAAACATAAAACAAAATACCACTGTTCACTTTCAAACATTAAACAAAATCATAATGTTACTTTCAAACATTAAACAAAATAACAATGTTCACTTTCAAACATTAAACAAGGTAACACTGTTACTTTGAAATATTAAACAAAATAACACTGTTCACTTTCAAACATTAAACAAAATAACAATGTTCGCTTTCAAACAAAATAGCACTGTCCACGTTTCCCAGCAAGAGAAAGCTACTAGCCCTGTTGACGGAAGCGAAATCCTCCCATTCAACATAATCAGCCTGGAACAATAATGTAGATCTCACATTCCAGAAACGCGTTCGTATCCCCCTGTGATCAGTGTTTGTGGAATCCGGGAATGGTGACAATGCTACGCCTCACAAGCTGTTATTGCACAAGGAAGGTCAACATGCACTTTTGACATTTCCTTTACGGCAGACAACGAGGCAGATGATGGAACCGTATGGTTATTGTGTTTGCGTATTCGTCAGATGCCTGGCCGATATACAATTCGGATTTGCAAAAAACCGTCGATTCGCTGGACGTTCGTTTTGTGTTATTGGTGGTTTTATAGATCTAACAGATAATAATTATTTGCTTCAATTGTTGTTTTATTTTTCTGTTATACTCAGCGTCACGATTTCGGGAACGGCATTATGTTATGTCTTTAAAACCTCTTTTGTTCTTTTGCAAACTTCTCCGCAAACTTAAGGACGTTGCAGGTTAGTACAGGAAAAAAAGCTTTATAGAATTACTGCATGGGATTCTTGTGCATTTCACCATCCATTATTTTATCTGTTGATTTAAAGGTAATGTAAATAAGTTTTCGTGCCCTCTGAATTAAAACTTAAAGTATGTCATATAACGCGACTTTGTTAGAAATCCAATATTCGAATCACATTGTCGAAATTAGCATCATGTATTGTTTCAAGCTTCACAGAAACAAACATATAAAACAAAATGTGCGACCGAGAAGTTAGATTCATTCGTAAGCTACTTCAATTAAAATATATATATATATATATATATATATATATATATATATATATATATATATATATATATATATATATATATATATATTAAAATAGAAGTTCAATCATGAATATCTTAAAACATAGGCAAATAGAATATAAACGAATGACCATTTCCATTTGTTATTGCGAAGCAAATATATCAGGACACAAGAAAAACATAAAATAAGATGAAATCCAAGAAATAATACACGAGGAAAAATGGAAAAGGTAAAAATAA
>NC_061087.1:81054065-81086565 GCF_015104395.2 Macrobrachium nipponense
CAAAAATGGGTGGCTGATTTATCACTATTTGACATTGAACCCAAATTCAGACCAGGAAAACAAAATGTTAAAGCCGACATTCTATCACGAAAGCCTAGAGAGGAGATGGTGTTGCATTAAAACGAAGAATTATGGGTAGCTCCTCATGAGGACGCAAATTTGTTTGTGCTATAAGTCAACATCAGGTTTTTATAGTGCGAGGATGTTGTTAATAAACAGAAAACGTGCCCAGTTTTAAAGATTGTAAGGGAATGGATGGGAGGAGAAATTTTGGAAGCGCTCTAATGAAGGAAATCTGTAAATGATTTAATGTAAAGAAATCACGCACTTCTCCATATCACTCTAAAGGAAATAGTCAGGTGGAAAAAATGAATAGAACTCTGTACCGTCTACTTGGAAGTTTGGAGGAAGAGAAGAGGAATAAATAGCCATTGCATTTGCAGAGGTTAGTATTTGCGTAAAACGTATTTCTTGTTGTTCGGAAGGGAACCGTGTATTTCAATTGAGAGCTGTGGGTATCTGAAAGATATTTACAAATTTCAAGACGGAGACAGGTTACGTCAGCAATGTAAAATGCGAAAAGAATTTGGGATTTGGTTAGAAGGAACACACAAAAGAACTGGGTATCAAAAGCAAAGCCTATGGTAGCAAATTCCAGAGAAAGTGATTTGGAGGTAAAACAAAAGGTTTTATTAGGAGAAAATAAAATCACTGGAAGAGCGTAACAGGAGACAAATTTGGTAAAAGAAAATGAATAATTGAAAAAGTACTCAACAGGGACTGTGGTTTGTATAGAATTGGGCCTGAAGGAAGTGATGCTAAGGTTATCCACCGAAGGAATATTAAACCGTTCGCTGGAATAGAAAGGAATGAGGGGGAAGAAAATATTGGTGATTTGGATACGGAAAATAATGATAATTTAGAAACAGCTAATATGGATGACAATAGCTTAGAAATGCCAATATGGAAGACGTTTTAATTAACGTGGTTCGGGCTTCATTTAAGCAATCATGATCATAGAGAACCTAAAGGTATTGGTGAAGAGGTTGAACAAGACCAAGAAGTAACAATTAATGCACCAGTACTAAGGAGATCAGCGAGGATACGAAACAGACAGCGCTCAGTGTTGTAAATGTGTCTTTATTTGTCGGAAAACTGGTAGGTAATGGTAGTGTGAATGGATGGAAGTGTGTCTGTACGATGCGGGCATCGTAAAACTGTAGGGGGTTGTGTGTAGTACTGTAGGTTCTCCGGCAAGTATCTTCTTATCTTTCGTAGCACTAATTACCAAATAACAACCGTTAACAATACAGCAAATGAGGAAAAACGGCCAAATAGACCTGCACGAACGGAACTACCTTCACGGACCTGTTAACCGGAGGAACTAGCCATATACTGGTTAATATATATACATTTTATATATATATATATATATATATATATATATATATATATATATATATATATATATATATATATTAATATATATATCACCGGACTTTGAGTAGGCTCATTTTATCGCTACTATGCTACAACGGACTCTTACATATGCTCTGAGCACATTCTGTAACATAACTGGTATGTTGTTATTTATCTGTTGTTTGTTACTGTAACGTAACTGATGTTATTTATTTGTCCATTAAATGTTCGTTTTAGAATATATTGAGTATTGGTAATATTGTCTAACTGAGCATTTGTTTCTGCTTGTAGAGTTGAAGGATTTTTGTTCACATTTGTAATAAAATGAAAGAAGAAAAGCTGATGATGTCTACCAAGAACTATTTGTTACCAGGTCTTCCTTTGGCATTTTTTATGGACTTCCAAAAATACACAGAGACGGTATACCCTTGAGACCAATAATTTCCGCATATAATACTTGTTAAAGAATGGTTATGTATTTCAACAAGAAATTATTTTACAGGATGGTGATTCGTATATGGCCAGTTTGGACGTTGAATCATTGTTCACTAACGTCCCTATTTCTCAGACAATTGAGATAATTTTGGATAAATTTTTCAGTAATGATGAGACTTTCCGTGGTTTTAATAGGCAACTTTTTAAAACGTTTTTGGAACTTGCTGTGCAAGATGCCACCTTTGTTTTTAATGGGCAGCTATTTCTGCAGGCGGAGGGGGTTGGGACCGTTTTTTGCCAATTATTGTATGGGACATTTGGAGGAGAATTTTCTTAATGATTGCCTTGGGAATTTTAAGCCACTTTTTTTTATAGAAGACATGTTGGCGATACTTTTGCCTTATTTAAATTTTCGTGGCAATGCCAGCTTTTTTTTAGATTATGTAAATGAAGCCCATCCTAACATTAAATTTACGTTGGAAAATGAGAAGGATGACTCCCTGGCCTTCTGGGATATAAAAATAACTAGAAATGACCACCTTTTCAACACAAGTGTTTTTAGAAAGAGTACCTTCACTGGGCTCGGGAACAACTTTTTTTAGCTCATGTCTCCGTAATTTTAAGATTAATGCTATATCTACTTTGGTTTTTAGGGCCCTTCGGTACACATCTGATTGGCTCTCCTTCTATCTTGAAGTCGAGTTTCTTTTAGAATATTTTGTAAAGAACTCGTTTCCCAAAGAGCTGGTTTTTAACATTATTAGTAAATTGCTAGCGAAGTATCTGTCAGCACCCACCCTTAATTTTGATGTACCTAAGTTAACCATGTACGCACCCATCCCATTTATTCATTCAGACAGTTTACGTTTGAAAGTCAGAAATATTATTGAAAAGGAATTTGGTTTTTTTAAAACTTAATCTCATTCCTATGAATCCATAAAAAATTGGAGGGTTTTTTAATTACAAGGAAAAATTACAGGATTTCATGAAGTCCAATATTATATATAAATTTGAATGCCCAAAATGTCTTGGTATTTATGTTGGTTCTTCACGTAGACTGTTACAAGTCCGGTATTATAGCCATTTGGGATTAAGTTACAGAACTGGGTCCAGAATCTCTAACCCCGAGTTCTCTAATATTAGAACACATGCAAAGAGTTGTAAAATTACTCTCGACAAGAATCTATTATTGGCAGCACAAAGCAAACTACCTATCTAACTACCCTTGAGCCATTGTTTATTAAGCACCTTTCACCTAGTTTAAACGCCAAAACCTCGTCATCTCCTCTCTCTCTGGCATGAGGTTTACGTTGTGTGCAACCCTTACCGTTTTTAGTCACTCAGCTCTTTCTTTCTTTAAGAATAGGTAGTTTTCTTCTCATTCTCTATTTTAACGTTCTGAGAATGTTTTAATTTTTATTGTAATTTTTAAGTTTATTTTAATTGTGAATTTCAATTGCAAACTGATGATGTGTTGGTGACAACATGAAACGTTTCTCAATAAAACATGTTTACATGACTGTCGTCTGATTGGACACCTCTTCCTTTATTTATTTATGGTTCTCCTGATGTTATATATATATATATATATATATATATATAATATATATATATATATTATATATTATTATTATAATATATATTTATATTATATTATATATATTATATTATTATATATATATATATTATATATATTATATATATAAACATACAAATTTGCTACCTGTACAATTTTGACTCGGCAATTGTGAATGCTGGGATCGTATACTAATAGAACATACCTCCTCCGTTCGATACAACGATGCCTCCTTTAATATAAGGTTTTTGTTAAAGTCTAAGGTCTTTGACAAATTGATTACACAGAGCGTCTATCTCTAGAGTGTTTCGTAATATTTACATGTAAATTCACAGAGTACTTTTAAGAGCATTAATTATAATATTTAAATATATATATATATATTATATAATAATATATATATATATATATATATATATATATATATATACATATTATAATAATGCTCTAAAAGTACTTCTGTGAATTTACATTTAAATATTACGAACACTCTAGAGATGACGCTCTGTGTAATCAATTTGTCAAAGACCTTGAGACTTTAACAAAACCTTATATTAAACAGGCATCGTTGTATCGACGGAGGAGTATGTTCTATAGTATACGATCTCCAGCATTCACAATTGCGAGTCAAATTGTACAGGTAGCAAATTGTATGTTATATTTCTTTCAGTTCGACATCACCTCTTCAAATACGACTCTGAAATCAAAATATACTAGGAGATGCTTCCCCTAATAAGCTCTCCGTCTACTTTGAAATAAGTACCTGTATTTTGAAATAAAAGCTCGTATTTTATAAACGATACTAGAAGAAATACGATACTAAAAAGGATAAGGCTTGGAGCTGACATTCCTATCAAATGACTTAGACTGGGAGAATTCTTTATACAGCATTACAAGAAAAGTGAAGCGCTGTTCTGGAATGTTAGTTCTGCCTTTATTTACCATCTAAAGAAGGTTTAGCAGTTGATATCTGGAAGAAGTGTTATTACATGATTACTACATAGATTAATCAAATATCATAGTATTATTAAATAAATAAAACTGGTACAGAACAGAACACATTAATCATGTATTACACCAGGTGCTGCATGACATTAAAGTTATATTAAAAATGGCGTCAAAGTTTGTTAAACACGCCAATTCCAACAAAACGCGCAAAAGATCCTTAAGTGAAAAAAACTATACTTTTTCTTGTTGGTTACCAACTGTAAAACTGTATGATGTGGCGACGTGAAGAACAAACACATGCGTACACATGTAACATGAATATATTATAAATAAGTGTGACCTCATATGATTTTAATATTTATTGTAATACTTGTAAATTATTGGTATAAAAATAGAGAATATTCAGAAAAACTATTTAGTACTTTTTTAAACAATTAAAACACAAAAGAATGGTAACTCAATCCACGATTTTTTTTCCTTTTTTGGTTTCTCACATGCTTTAATCAACTGTAACGGATAACATTTATCCTTTCTTAAATAAACTTGCTGACACCAAGCATCATCTCACTGTCACAATCGTCTAAACAGGAAGTATAGTGAAACTTCCACGTCAAAATTCCATAAGGATGAACTTCGCTGGATTTCCTTAAACTCAGCAACATAATAGAAAACCCTCTTTCAATCCGATTCCTAAATCTCCCCGTCGTCTCAACGTATTGCCCGGATGAGTGACATTTTAATGGAGAAACTCTATCAGTGACATCTGTTATTATATCACGGTCCTTTTATGATGCGAGGAAAGATGTTTGTTCAAGATGGGCAAATATTGAGAGTCGGTGAAAGTGGATCACTTTACCCCGATCAATCACGCAGCCACTGAGGGACGTCTCCTGATAGAGACACTTTCGTTTGGTTTACTATCAAGGGCTTTTATGGTATATTTACATATGATAACAGTCGAGTCTTCTCTGTCAATAACCCTACACTTTTCAACCCCGATTTCATAACGTTTTTACCTTCCTCCTCCGTTCGTTAGGTGGTAGATGACGGAAACGTTCAATGATAATGGTGATGATGAAACGTTAATGCTAATGATGTTGGTAAAAACGCCTTGTTTGCGTATCCTGCAGTTTAACTGGATGTTTTTGTCGAAAGTTTATTTAGTGCTACGAATAAAATAAAATAAAACTTTATTTCATCCAGCTTAAAATTTTTTCTGTTAGTTTTATATTCAATATTTCTATAGCAACGACCTTGAGACTAAAGGTGATTGTAATTTTTTTCGTCGAATAATTTTCTAGCGCTAAAAAATAAATGAAATTACAGACCAACCATCTTCAAATTTATTCAATTATCATTATAATAATAATAATGATAATCATCATCATCATCATCATTATTATTATTTTATATATTTATTTATTTATTTTTGCTTTGATATTTTGATATTAGCAGCCTTGAAACTAGAAGCAACGAACGACCATGAATAGCATATAGGTATGTACAAGCTATGGGATAAGACTAGCAGAAGTTAACATCAGCAGAGGAATCTTTCAAGGCGACTCACTGTCCCCACTACTCTTCGTAGTAGCCATGATCTGCATGACAAACACACTGCAGAAGATGGATGCTGGGTACCGATTCAAAAAAGGAGGCAACAGAATTAACCATCTGATGTTCATGGACGACATCAAGCTGTGTGGTAATAGCATCAAGGAAATAGATACCTTAACCCAGACTGTAAGGATTGTATCTGGGGACATCAGGATGAAGTTTGGAATAGAAAAGTGCGCCTTGGTCAACATACAAAAAGGCAAAGTGACAAGGATTGAAAGGATAAAGCTACCCGACGGGAATAGCATCAAAAACATAAATGAGACGGGATGCAAATACCCAGGAACAGTAGGATAGAATATATAACACCAAGAGATGAAGGATACGTCCAGAGAAGAATATATGTAGAGACTTTAGGCAATACTCAATTCAAAATTCACCGCCGGAAACACGATGCAAGCCATAAACACATGAGCAGTACCAGTAATCAGATACAGGGCGTGAGTAGTGGAGCTGACGAAAGCTGAACTCCGCAGCCTAAAACAGAACACTAGGAAACACATGACAAGGAACAAAGCACTACATCCAAGAGCAACTACAGACAGACTACACATATCACCAAAGGAAGGAGGGAGAGGTCTACTAAGCATAGAGGACTGCGTCAACATCAAGAGCAGAGCACTGGGGCAATACCTGAAAATCAATGAAGATGAGTGGCTAAGGAGAGCATGGGAAGAAGGACCGATAAAAGTAGACGAAGACCTAGAAATATACAGAGATAGGAGAATGAAAAACAGGACAGAGGAAAGATACAGCAGACCAATGCACGTACAATACATGAGACAGACTAAAGAACTGGTCGGCAACGAAACATTGCAATGGCTATAGTAGAGGGGAGAACTCAAGAAGGGAACAGCAGGAGTGCTAACAACTGCGCAAGATTAGGTCCTAAGAACCAGAAATGTCCAAAGGACAACAGATGGAAATAACAACTCACCCATTTACAGGAAGTACAATATGAAAGACGAGATCATAAACCACATAACAAGCGAATGCAGGCGCTTGCACAGAGCCAGTACAAAAAGAGACATGATTCGGTTGCAAAAGCCATGCACTGGAACCTGTACGAGAAACACCTGCTAGCTGGCAGTATTAAGTGATACGAGCACCAACCTGAGGGAATGATAGAAAACGATCAGGCAAAAATCCTCTACACAGAGAATATGAAAATATAATGCTCTTGATACTTTATGATATGCATGATGCAGTTTCAGTCGTTCTTGAATACCGCCATCTTTCTGACGGGGCTGATGCACTTAATAATAATAATAATAATAATAATAATAATAATAATAATAATAATAATAATAATAATAAATTGTATATCTCAAAATACAAAACAATTGGGACTGTCTTTTACTGGACATTAAAAAAGCGAACTGCGTCAATGCTAAATTACTAACTGATATTTATTTCATCGTGTGATACTTATATCTCATTATATATTTAACTTGCAATTAGTAAAATAAATGTGCCTCCTCAAAAATGAATTGTACAGTATTTACAAACGTTGTATACACTTCCATCTGCTACATTATGGAACAGGAGTCATTTACTGAATTTAGAATAAGCTGTGAAATATTTCAGCCAATATCAGTTGCATAATTAAAAGATAACGCAAAACTGAAGAGCTAAAAATGCGATAATTAAACAATGAATTTCAAATTTTTCATCTCCATAAAGATAAGTTCAGTTAAAGATAGTATAAGTAAAATTTCAAGTAGAGAAAATAGTTCCCCTGCTTATTAGCTTAAGATAAGCAAGTCCAGCTATATTATGTCTGAACAACTTACAAATCGATGCAAGGAATTACAGATGAACTGTGAAATAGAAATTTGGTAAATAAGGTGAAAACGGCACAAGAATTGCCAGTAATACTAAAAAATAAGTGAAGTGAATAAATAGAGGTTGAATGATAAAATAAAAAAGATAGGGCATTTATAATTTTTCCACAAAGGATCGAGGATACATAATGCCAGTAACATCTGTCAACACGAGAGAGAGCGGGAAAGAGAGAGAGAGAGAGAGAAAGCTGTGGGAAAAAGCACGAAATTTGTTAATGAAAATTCGATGGACAAACAAGAAACAAACACGCCCGAGATCTGTCCCAAATTGAATTCTTCCAATTTCCAAATTAGCTTTGTTCATCGATTCGTAAACAATGTTAAGAGAAAATGGCGGATAAACAGAGAGGATTTCGCGTCGAGAAATTGAATTGTTCGCTCACCCGAAACTTTCATCCAATACAGCACATGGGTCTGTTCTTTCTTTAGACCTTGGTGAATTATATTTATGGATTTTATGTCATGGATGTTATGAAATGAATATCATTGTACATGAAAGACATAAACGCAATCTTTCATTTTTGTCATCATATGGTAAGTCAACACTTTTGGATTCCGACGACGCAAAAGTTTATCATGGGTTTCCTAACCGCCAAGGCCACCTTAACACTATGCCCGCCCCCACCTCTTCTGGAAGCTCTGGTATCCAGAGTTCTCCTTACAAAGCCTGAGAAGCACATGAAGGGAGTTTCTCTGCTAACCTAAGCTCCCAAAGATCCTTCCAGAATATCCGATGGTTTGCCTCAAATATTAAACTTGATTTAATCGAATATTGCAAAAAGGCACATACCATACGCCTAGCTATCTGCAATTCTTGAAGACACTGAAATGATTTAACAGTTTGTCTGAGGCCAATTCTTTTCATTTATTTGTCACCGAGGAAATGAAATTTATCCTTGTATCAGTCAGTGTCCTCAAAGAATCACAGGGAAGAGGTGGACTCCAATGTCTTTTTATTTTTTACTATTAAACCAAATGAAAATCCTTATTATTGACGCTGTTCCAGAGGTTCCAGAACCAGAAGGCGCGCAGTGTCCCTGGTTCACCAGATGATTCACAAGGGAGTCCAGAGGTCACCATACAACTTAATGTCTCTTTGGGCACTTATCTGTGGAACCCAGCTAATCCGGTGTGATTCAAGGGTCGTCCTCCTAAGCTAGCAAGAGACGCTAGGAAAATGGAAATATAACTTTAAACTCAGAAATTATATTATCTATATAGCTTCTCATACCGCTGTTATGAAATGGAAATCGTCAATTATATAAATAAATAGTGTTAATACGCAAAACGTAAAAACCAACTTTCAAGGATCTGAACCGAGTTCCTTCCCAAGTGTTCGAACGTCTTTAATTTTTCATTCTTTCTTGTCATTGTGGATTTTTATTTCATAAAAGTAGTCTTTTATTGCATTCCATTATTTTAGCTATTTTACCCCTAGAATCTTATTTTATTCTAAGACTTCGTATCTTCTTGCTGCGAGTTTTCATAATTTTGTGCTTTCATGCATCTATGTTGTTTTACAAACCTCCTTTTCTTATTTCCCACCACATGATTTATATGACTTAAGTTATCAAACGAGATGTTGACACCGAGAGATATGGCTGTGAATTTTACTTAAATCCTTAGTGTTTATGTAGGATATGTCTGATAGTGTTAATATTTCATTTCCTATCTATCAGTAGAAACAGGCCTTTACAGCAATGACTTATCATGCGAAAAGTCTTCCCATGCCTTTGTCAGGCAAGTGAGTTGATATTAGAATATTTAAAAGAGGAAAGCTGTCTAATAGTCATATTTTCCGCAAAGTCGTTCAGCATTCATTGTCTGGCCTCTCCGATAATTTTTCGATTATGCTAGAATTATTCCTGTCAGGGAAATTGTCCTTTAAGACTTCATTTGGGCTTAAAAACCTGTCGTGATAGATGGGTTTTAGAAAACCACTTTTGATGTACATTAATGGCCCTGTTGGTCTTTAACTTGCCAAGAAAACTCAGACTGAAAACCGATATTACAGAGTCAAAACAATAGTCTATGTCAGAGAAAATTCTGTACTGAATGAGTGTGTAGAAGAGAGCTTAGATATATAAAGGAAATACAATTGAATGAAATCAAATACAAAAAAGATACAGTCGCATTAACTGCCTCAATCGTCACCAAGCAAAGGCATCAGAACTTTCGTTCTGATGCATTCAAATAAAAACCACGAATGTTTTCCTTCGTTATGCATTATATGACTGCATTGGAGTTCAGCTGTTTTAATCTTTGTCCAAACGACATGGAGACGATTCTGATTCAGTGGATTCTGGAGTGTGGCACTTAAATAATTTCGTTAAATACCACAGACAAGATTTCTGAGTTTGTTTATACTAATTCATCCGTAGAATATTCCCTCTTTTTTAGTTTTCTGTGAAAGAAAACTGTTGTGCCAGTGTAACCGGTTCCAGTGACTCCTAATTTAGTTTCAAAAGACTCCCTTAGTCAATTCATACTTGGATTTCAGCCTACTCCCCGTCATTTGAAACTAGTATCAAACGACTCCCCGCTTGTTTGAAATGACACCTCAGTCGAATGAACCTATTGCTAAATTACTCTAGCGTCAAGTGAACCTAGTTTGAAATTTCTCTATTGTCAGATGAACCTAGTTTGCAATTACTCTATTGTCAAATGAACCTAATTTGAAATTACTCTATATTCAAATGAACCTAGTTTGAAATTACTCTGTTGTCAAATGAACCTAGTTTGAAATTACTCTATTTCAAATGAACTTAGTTTGAAATTACTCTGTTGTCAAATGAACCTTGTTTGAAATTACTCTATTTCAAATTAACCTAGTTTGAAATTACTCTGTTGTCAAATGAACTAGTTCGAAATTACTCTGTTGTCAGATGAACCTAGTTTGAAAGTACTCTATTGTCAAATGAACCTAGTTTGAAATTACCCTACGACCACTTAGCAAAGTTTGTTCAGAAGCACAGATCGATGGGGTTGTCAATGCCACTGTCCCTTGAGTTGACTGCAGTGATGCTATGGAGTTCTAAGAAATGAAGGGGGTGAGAGTTTTTGATGTCAAATACGTACCCTGAACATTTAGGAAACGACAAAGGGAAAAAGTAAATTTTAGGAGAAAGTGTCGGGCTTTCGTCATCCAAGATAACTGTCTGAAATTGTCCATTAGCCGAACAGGAAAGATTTAACTGAAGGGTAGTTTGTTTGTTTGTTTATATTGATTTTTACGGTAATTGAGAAAATTTGACTATTCAGCAACGGGACCTACAGCTTTACATGAATTTCAAATATTTTCTAGTCTGTTTTTTTTTTTTTTTTTTTCACCTATCATTGCAGACGTTTGCTTCCTTGGGGCTATTGATAATCGCCAAAATCAGCTCGAAATTGTGCTGGCTAGCCACCGCGGAGCTGGTGACAGTGACGAAGCTGTCTCTTTGGGATGCAATGTTGTCAGGGATAAAGTAATAGACCGCGTAATGCAAAGATATTGGTGTGGCGCAACATTACAGGGGATGTAATTGAAACAATCAAAATTTACGTGTGGCGCCAGAAAGCCAGCACTGCTTTCAAGAAGGTGGACTCAAACTTACATAGTATCCCCACCAAGTCTAAAATCATGCACCAAATTGGCACTGACCTATATTCGCTTACGAGGTAAGTTTGGTGGATTGAAAAAAAAATGATACATCTACTAAAATCAAATTGTAGCCTATGTCTGTCTGTTTGTCTGTGTTTGTTCACGAACTCTTCCTAAGGTTTTGGAGATAACCCCATAACCATATTATATATATTCTGAAAGTACATGACCCAGGGTACTTGGATAAGTATACTATTGCATTTCCAATGGGCGTCTCCCTCCTGAAGGTGTGAGAAAAAGCAAGCAATCACTCCTAAGGTTTCGGCTTTACATATGATCACGACGATCCCGAATTTGATGAGGCAGATTTCCAAGCAACTCCCTCAAAGTTTAAAATATTACACATTGGCTTTGTTTGTTTTGTTTTTATAACATAATTTTTTTTACAGAATGTTGTGATTTATCATACAGGGCGTCCATAGAGTCCCAGTACCACTCTGGGCAATAAATACTTGTTATGGCACTGTGACTTTATGGACACCCATATATATATATATATATATATATTATATATATATCACTATATATATTTTATTATATATAATATATATATATTATATATATATATATTTATATGATAATTCTCACAGGATGTTGTCTTCAAGAAAGCTGATGCTAACATTGAGCTAGCCCAGGCAAGGGAACAAGCTGATTTTGCAAAGAAGTGATATAAACAAGAATTTTGTGGTTGAATAAGGTGCTGCGTTACAACCTTCCCAGACCTCTGGCAGAAAAGGAAGCAAGCAGATTGATCCGTGGGATGGTCCCTACGAGGTGGTTCGAGTTTGGGAAAAGGGCCTATACTGTTTTGTTAAAGCAACTACGAAAAATGTCCTCAAGAAGAAAGTGAACGGATGCAACCTGAAGCCCTTCTTCGAACGCGCCGTCATCAGGAACTTAATTATGCTAGCATATCCGAAAAGACCAGAGATGTTTCAATGCGTCAGGATAAAGTCTGGGTGACTACAGCGGAGATATTAGCGGCAGCCAACCTGATCGATGTGAACGGGTTTGTGTGGGCCAAGTTCGGTCCAACTTACACTTGGCACATACATAAACCAAAAGACAGTATAGCTAACGAGACTGTGTATCTTGAGAACATTTCAATGTCGTTGTTCGCATATAGTTGAAATTTTGTAATAAAATGTAATTACTCGTGTATTGGTTCTATGCTGAGCATTCAAAAATGGTAGTCATTTCAACCTGATGGAGAGTGTTGTTAAACTAGTTTCAAATGACTGGGGAGTGCTGACGAATTAGTTTCAAGTGACCCCGGGAGTCAAATTTAGGGAGAGTCATCTCAAGCGTCTACACCGGCCTTGTTTGTCCGTCTGCCCTCTTAGCTTAAAAACTGCTGAGGCTAGAGAGCTACAATTTGGCGTGTTTGATGATTGGAGAGTGGATGATCAGCATACTAATTTGTAATCCTCTAGCCTCAGTATTTTTTAAGCTATGAGGGCGGACGGATTAACAAGGCCGGTGTAGACACTTGAGATGACTTCCTAAATTTGACTCCCGGAGTTACTTGAAACAAGCCCTTAAACGCTGACTGGACGTATTTTACGTCGAGATAAATAGTCTGTCGGGTGCCGACTGGACGTATTTTACGTCGACATACGAAAGTTTTTTTTAAAATTCGCGGAACAAAAATTACTTACTAGCGGCCTACCAGCCTAAAACTTTTGAATCAGGACGCCTTGGAGGGGGATGCTGGGAGTTCACGGATCAAGGCCTTGTTTTGTTTTGAAGCGTGACCCAGGTGCGCATGCGCGATATCCCTTCTTCTCGCTCCAGCCAGCATCAGTAGCGCACCATCTGAGAGCGATCTTTCGTGAAAAGTGTGTTTTTCTGGACTTGTGCGAGACTTTGAGCATTTGTATTGCTACAGGACATTCATAGATATGTCTCAACGACGTGTGAACCGTGGTGAAAGGGGCGGCGTCGGTTTAAAACGTTTTACCCGTCGGAAGGGATCGTGTAAGGCGAGTTTTGACCTGGATGCTGGCGAGGGGCCAAGCACCCAGCATGACCCCGCGCCTCAAGGCCTTGTTCTGTGCGGCCACGCGTGGCTGAAAGTGTTTGCAGGTAACACATCGTATGCCTTTGGTTACCCCTAGGAAGCATGTGGGCATCCTTAGGGGCATTCGTAGGCATTTGGGAGGCCCTCCAACCAAGGGACCAATAGACGAGTATATCTTTCGGAGCTTGATCGGAACATGTCGCAAGTCAATCATTTTGATGGCGGGATGGTCATCGAGTGAGAGGACAGCAGTCCCGATGAAAGTGAGGATGAATATTGCCCCCAATGTCCGTTCGAGGCTCACATCCCGAAAGTGAGCTCGAATTCAGTGGGTTCAGTGCTTACGAAGGGGAATCTGAGGAGGAGGGGGAGGGTGGGGATACGGGCTCAAGTTTTATCGCAGAGGACGATACAGAAAGTGAGGGCCTAAGTGAGGGTGATGGGCCAACGGGGGTGGGTGGTAGTGCATCGTGCCCGCACCCGTGCGCGTGCGCGCGCACGGGCAAGTAGAAGGTCGGCTCGTCGCGCCAGCCAAGGTGAAGGTTCGGTCGTCGGAGAGTGACGAGGGGGTGGACGGAGGCCCCACACCCCTCCTAACATGCACCCCTTCACGGCAAACCCCTGGGATGACCGTACCAGTACCCCTGACTGTTTTGGGGTTCATCCAGCTTTTCCTGACGCTCGGTACTGCCGGTATGAGCTGAGGACGACCTTGTCGTATTACTGGCGGGGTTGCAACCTCATTGACATGGCGCATTTTTTGGGGCTCCACATTTAGTTTTGGTATGACACCTGCTGTCGACGTCAGGCAATATTGGAGGAGAAATTATTTTTTTATGTATGCCGAATGTGCCTGGCGTTATGTCCCGTGATAATTTCCTGGCGTTGGACAGTTACTTCAACGCTTTCAACCGAAGGGCCATAACCCCGGAATAACAGTGATCGCCTCATTTTAGTGCGTACAGTGTTGGATTATATCCGTGAGCGGTGTAGTAATCTCGTGATTCCAGGAAAGAACCTGTCTTTGGATGAGGGGATGATGCCTTACAAAGGACGTCTTAGTATAAAAGTGTATAACCCCAAGAAGCCAAAGAAATATGGTGTGAAATTCTTTCTCATTACCGAGGCCAACACTGGATACGTTGTGGACTTTTCAGTGTATACCGGGGTCTTCTCCACGCTGCGTGACACTGTATTCAACTTGTTTGGCGGGGACGTTTCTGTAACCAGGGATATCACCTGTTTATGGTAATTATTATAATCCGGTATCCCTGGCCCAGGAACTGTATGAAGCAGGTGTTCACGTCAGTGGTTACCCTTCGTTGGTTGGTGCGTGGGGCCTCGAATGTCCTCAAGAGGTTCGCTAGTCATCCGCAACACCTGGCAAGAGGAGAGACAGAGTGGCGGCGGAAGGGCGCTGTCTTCGTCCAATCTGTTGGAAGGCGGGTTGTCCGACTAGATCCCCATGTAATTACGACGAGTCATGAACCCCATCCACCAAGAAGAGATCGTTACAGCGGAAGAAGGTACACGTCAGGACAGGGCCGAGTTGTGTTTGAGGAGTTTTCGTACCGAGAGGACCCCCCCTACTGTCATTGGGCACTACAACAGGCACATGGGAGGAGTTGATCTCTTTGATCAGCTCATCCAGTACTATCCCTTCGCCAGGAGAACCAGAAGGTGGACACAGAAGCTCCTCAAATACATCCTTCAGTTGGCCCTCCAAAATGCCTACATACTGTACTGTGGGTACCGCGGTGACAATCTTCGAGGTGACCCACATACAGTTTCCTAGAGGTAGCCGGGAATGCCTCATCAACTCGATCCCGATTGGAGTGGCCTCCATAAACTGACCCCCTGCCCCGAGCTGCAGATCTGCCCCTAGAGGAAAGGGCAGATAGGAGGGCCAACTTCGCCTCGACCTGCCGCCGCCCCTGCTGCCGCCGCCCCTGCTGACAACGCCCCTGCTGCCGCCGCCCCTCCTGCCGCCGCCCCTGCTGACGACGCCCCTGCTGCCGCCGGCCCCTGCTGACGACGCCCCTCTTGCTGCCGGCCCCGCCATCACCGCTTCTCGTCGGGTAGTGGACCCTGCTGCGGCTGCAGCCAGGGGAACACATACTGGAGGCCTTAGAAGGGTGAAGGCAGAAACGGTGCCGGGTGTGCCCATATGAATGGCAGAAGGAGAGACACCCGGTTCTTCTGTCGTCTCGCAAAGTGCTCTTTGCAGGATAGGGGAGTGTGACCGAAAGTACCACACTAAGGTCATGTATTGGAGCGCGCCCCCTAAACCGACAGCGGAGGGAGCACGGGTAGCCCGGCGGTCCATCAGCTAGTACAAAGGGCCCGCGCCGGTTCTCCCTCCTCCCACCTGTACCTCGTCATGTCGAGTGGAAAAAAATGCAAGACTCTTCAATGGAGGAGGAGAAAACAAGAATAGAACGAGAAGTCAGGATTACGAGTGAGTATTCTGCATTTATTTATATTTAGTTTTATATTTATTACAATTTTTTATATATCTGAATGTGTGCATGATAAAATAATAATAAGACATTTCATTGTATGCGAAAAGAGAAGTGTCACCTGCATTCCTTTTATTTATGTATTGGTACCAGAATCGAAGAATGTAATATATATATTTTACGTATATTATATATATATATATATATATATATATATATATATATTAATATTTATATATATAGATATATATATATATATATATATATATATATATATATATATTATAAATATTTTTTTTTGGGGGGGTAAGCAAATTATTACAGTCTAGTAATATTCAATCATTTACCTTCACTTTTAAAAACAAATTGCAAGTCTCTAGAACAATATCTCGATTTATGGTGAATATTTGAAAAAAATATTTTTATTCCCTCCGCGCGCCGATTCTCGGCCGAAAAATCTCCGAAACGCGTAGGTCACATTCTCCTAATATTTGAGCCTTTTCATATTACGCTTATTTTATAGTTTTATATATGGAAATGTGCGCAAAACCATGCACAATATAACAAAAAATATTGGAAGGTTGTAGCATTTCTCATTTTTGAATATTTGGACATATAAAGTACGATAAGTACGAAAAAAACTACGATCGGTCAACTTTGACTCAACCGAAAAAGGTCAAAAAAATGCATTTATAACATAAAAATCTTACAGTCTATTAATATTCAATCATTTATCTTAATTTTTTAAAACAAATTGCTGCAAGTCTCTAGAACAATATCTCGAAGTTATGGTGACAAGTTTTTGAAAAAAAAAATATTTTTTTTTCCCCCTCCCGCGGCGCCGATATTCTCGGCCGGAAAAATCTCCCCGAAAAACGCGTTTAGGTCACAAATTCGCCTAAGTATTTGAAGCCTTTTCAATTATTACCGCTTTTTTAATTTTTTTTTTTAAAGGTTTATATATGGACAAAAATATGCGCAAAAAAAAAACATTGCGCACAAGATAACAAAAAATATCGGAAAAGGTTTTTGTAGCATTTATCATTTTTTGAAATAGTTGGCATAAAATATAAAGACGATAAGTCACGAAAAAAAAAAACTACGATTTCGTCAACTTTGGGACTCAACCGAAAAGGTCACAAAACGCATTTATAACAAATAAAAAATAAAAAAATCTTACAGTCTAATTAATTTAAATTCGAACCATTTATCGGTCAATTTAAAAACACTATTGCAATTCTCTCTATAGAAAACAATATCTCGATTTATGGTGAACTATTAGAAAAAAATAGTTTTATTCCCGTCCCGCGTGCCGATTCTCGGCCGAAATCTCGGAAACGCGTAGGTCACATTCTCCTAATATTTTGAGCCTTTTTCATATTACGCTTTTTTTAGAGTTTTATATATGAAAAATGTGCGCAAAAAACATGCACAATATAACAAAAATTATTGTAAGGTTGTAGCATTTCTCATTTTTTTATATTTGCATATAAAAAACAATTTTAAACAAAAATTCGACATTCGGTCAACTTTAACTCGTTCGAAATGGTCGAAAACTGCATTTGTAAGCTAAAACTCTTACAGTATCGTAATATTCAATAATTTTTCCTTCATTTGAAAACCAAAATTGCAAGTCTTCCTATAACAAGTATTTCGATTTATGGTGAATTTTTTAAAAACATTTTCTTTAATTTTTTTACATCTGCCGCGCTACGAATTCATGCATCATTTGTGATAAAAATTTTTTTTTATTTTCTCTGTGTTGCTTTTATCGTTTTACAACGTGTTATATATCAAAATGATTGCAATTTAGTGCACATTTACAACGAAAAAAAAGTAACTTGTTACCTCTAACCGTTTGGCGCACAGCGCGATTGAATACAATTATATATGAAATTTCGTTTTTGCGCTATCATACTATCGCATTATTTATATATGATAATGATAATTTTTTTGTTTTTTTATTTTGATGGTTGCATACTAAACTTCAAGCAATGACAAAAAAAAGGAGCCAAAAATGAACTCTTAATCTGGAAAACTAAGCGCGCTGTGATTTTTTGAAAAAAGATATTTTTTCCGCTATTACGCGCGTCACCTCTCAAACCCCTCCGGCATACGGGAGTCATTTTTTTATTTAACCGCTTCGGCGTTTAGGGCTAGCGTACTTCTGGCAGCGCTATAGGTACCTACAACTTAGGCCACCACTGCACCACGGTCTGAGTTCATGGGTGGGCGGCGGATAAGAGTTTTATAGACCGTAGCAGAGGCTACCACCGAACAGGGAACTCGATTGTGCCTAAGAAATTTCGGCGCATTTTCTACTTGTTTCTTACTTAAAGTATTTCTCTAACAATACCCGAAGATCTGTCTTAGAAGCCGTATTACCAATTTCATTTTATAAGATGTTGAACACCGTTTCCTCTAATCCCCATTAAACTCTAACTAAGCACCATATCTTCCAGCTTTATCTGAAGGCATTATGTATTGATACTTCTTGTTTGTCTACCGAAACATGGTTGGGTCGTGCTAATATAGTAGGTTCTATGCGTTGTAATAAGAGGTGATTGGTTTTAAAACGTTTCTAACATTGAATTTCGCAGATAATACTTTTTCAAACGCAACTGAAATTTGATTCTGTTTCGTAGTTCTCCTATACTCTCTCTCTCTCTCTCTCTCTCTCTCTCTCTCTCTCTCTCTCTCTCTCTCTCTCTCTCATCATATATATATATATATATATATATATATATAGATATATATATATATATATATATATGTGTGTGTGTGTGTGTGTGTGTGTGTATGTGTGGGTATACATATACTATATATATATTATATATAATATATATATATATATACATACATATATATATATATATATATATATATAGATATATATATATATATATATATATGTGTGTGTGTGTGTGTGCGTGTGTCGCGCGCGTTTGGGGTGGGGTTTTGTGTGTGCATTTCTTTTCTCGTATCAGCTTTTCAGTCACGGAACCTGACTGACCTTCAAACCAGATATTTCACCCTGCATTCAGACGAGGAAAAACGGAGTATTGCAGAGATATGTCCAATATACTGAGGCTATACGTCATGCAAAGAACATAAACTTATAATCAACATACTTGAAAACACGCGCAGGCATGATATTATGGCAGGAATTTCTTGATAAAGCACACGATAAAATGTTTGCTGGAAAGGAATACTTTGCTTGTGGACTCATTTCTCACATGAACAGTAGGACTTTGGTATTTATCACCCTATGAATTAAATTCCTTTAGTATGTCTTAAACTCAGGAAAGTATATCGATTATCCATATTGAAAATAAAATATAAAAAGTAAGATTATTTTTTATTTATTTCTTCGCATGGCACAAGGCCTACCCTCCGTATAAATCGAATAGTGAAATGACCCTAACGAGCTCTTTTGTTTTTCCTGAGCATCCATTATTACCTTCAAGCTTAAAAGAAAATCCGGTCCTGGTCATCAAGGTCTCAAAAATTATACGACCCCCGGTTAGATAACAAGAGACTGCTTCAGCCCTTCGTTTTGATATTGGGATTCATAATGGTTCTCTCTCTCTCTCTCTCTCTCTCTCTCTCTCTCTCTCTCTCTCTCTCGGTTTACCTATTCATCTAAGTGTAAACACTAAAAAGAGAATACATCCTTCAGTAGAATAAGTTTTCAGTCAACATAAATTGCAAGACGCAGCGGAAGAGATTTCTCTCTCTCTCTCTCTCTCTCTCTCTCTCTCTCTCTCTCTCTCTCTCTGTTTAACCTAGTCATCTAAGTATAAACACTAATAACGGAACGCATCATTCAGTAGAGTATGAATAAATACGTAATCAGCTACACAAATTCTAGAACGTAATGGTACAACAATCATACGTCATAAAATATTCCCTCTCTCTCTCTCTCTCTCTCTCTCTCTCTCTCTTCTCTCTCTCTCTTAGTCTCTATGGAGTCTTACAAAATATAAAATACTAACCTCTCTCTCTCTCTCTCTCTCTCTCTCTCTCTCTCTCTCTCTCTCTAGTTTAGCTAGCTATCTATGTGTAGTCACTAATGGGAGAAAAAAATTACAAAATTCTCTAGAATAAATATACGTAGTCAACCTATCTCTCTCTCTCTCCTCTCTCTCTCTCTCTCTCCTCTCTCTCTCTCTCTCCTAGTTTAGCTGTCTATCTATATGTATTCACTAATAATAGAAAACATAATTTACAAGAGTATGGATACGTAATTAACCTCTCTCTCTCTCTCTCTCTCTCTCTCTCTCTCTCTCTCTCTCTCTCTCTAGTTAGCTGGCTCAATACCTATTAGTTTACGCTAATCCAGAGGGAAAACATGAATTTACTAGAGTATGGATTACCGTAATTAAACCTCTTCGTCTCTCTTCCTCATCTCCTCTCTCTTCTCTCACCTCTCTCTCTCTCGCTCATAAATCGGCGTTCATTTTGAGAGAGATGGAGAGTAGATTTGAAAAGCCCCAGGACACCACTCTTAGAACCCCCCTGCACATGACAGAGACCACTTGATATCTTGAAAAAGATCCAGCCGGCTGTTCGTCGTGTTTTTCTCAATTTCTCAAGTCGAAATGATAAAGAAAAGGTGAATAAGGAAAAACTAAAGATTCATATCTTTGTATATATGTATTTATCTATCTATCTATCTATCAAGTAACAAAACAGGGTGATCACACGTCAGCACATAAACACACAAACACACACACATATACATATATATATATATATATATATAATATTATATATATATATATATATTATATATATATATATATTATATTATATATATATACTGGGTGTACCTGGCCACGCATTGCTGTGGTTCAGTCTGGTTAAATGGAAAAGAAAGATAAGAGAAAGGTTCCCTCTATCCTCTCACTTATAACAACTCTCTCTCTCTCTCTCTCTCTCTCTCTCTCTCTCTCTCTCTCTCTCCCATTCTCATCCGAACAGCCGCACTTCTCTGTCCCTGTCCCTCTCTCTGTCTCTCTAACCCTCCCTGTCTTTCTATTCCCTAACACCTTGTCTACTCTCTCTCACTTTCTTTCCCTCTCATTCTTTCTCTGTGAACCCCCTTCTCAAACCCGACCATCTTTGATGTCATTGATATTACCCTATAGTAATCCCCTTTACAGGGGGGAGGTAAGATGAAACCCCATTATAAAAACACACTTTTATTCAAATGCAATGTTGTCAAAATTTCAAAGCAATCTGTGAGGAACTTTCGGAGATTTAAGATTTTGAACAAATGAACATTTTAATTTTCTTATTTATATAGAATCCCTTCTTACCCCCACCCCCTTCAGAGGGGGGGGGGGGGGAAGTAGGATGAAACCCCCATTATAAAATCATGCACGTATTCAAATGAAATGTTCTGTCAAAATTTCAAAGCAATAGGTGAGGAACTTTCGGAGATTTAAAATTTTGAACAACGAGCTTTTACATATATATATATATAATATATATATATATAATATATATATATATATATATATATATTTATATTATATATACACATACATTTATTTATTTATATATGCGTGTGTGTGTGTGTGTGAGAGAGAGAATGAGTCTATCGGTTGTCATCCAGAGTACTAGGGATCAGCGCCGAGTTTGGTCAACTAGTATATAAATATATATATATATATGTATATATATATATAATATATATATATATATATATATATATATAGATATATATATATATATATTTATATGTAATATATATATATATATATATATATATATATATATACATATATATATATATATATATATATATATATATATATATATATATATATATATATATATATATATATATATATATATATATATATATATATATATATATATATATTATATATAGTATATATATACGCAAAATATAAATGTAAAAAGCTCGTTTGTTCAAAATCTTACATCTCCGAAAGTTGCTCAAATATTGCTTTGAATTTTGACACAACATTGCATTTGAATACGTGAATGTATTTATATCGGGTTTATCCTACTTCCCCCCCTCTGAAGGAGGTGGGGGTGAGAAGGGATTCTATATAAATAAAAAATTTAAATGTTCGTTTGTTCAAAATTTGAAATCTCCTAAGGTTCCTTACAGATTGCTTTGAAATTTTGATACAACATTGCATTCGAATGCGTGCGTGTTTTTATAATGGGGTTTCATCCTACCTCCCCACTGCAAAGGGGGTGGGGGTGAGATGGGATTGCCTGTAACGGAGGTGGTTCTCCCCGTGAAACGGGGCTGGTTATACTCAGAGACTTAGTTACTTTACGAATTTATTATACATAATTTTTGCATATGACTCATCTTTTGGAAAAGAATACTATAGGGTAAGCATCAATGACATCAAAGAGGGTCGGGTTTGAGAAGGGGGTTGACAGAGAGAGAATGAGAGCGAAAGAAAGTGAGAGAGAATATACAAGCGCTCTTGTTGTTCTGCAAAAATTCCGAAGGCCATAAAGCATTAGTATTTGAAGTGCTTGAACATGGATCGGTGGTTTTGTCAGAGTTTGGTAGCATGAAAATAGACACAAAAACACTAACATTACTTTTGTGTATAAAAGGGAGGCTTTTTTTACAAAGACACGCACATACATTTATATATATATATGTATGTGTGTGTGTGTGTGTGTGCGCGCGTGTGTGTGTGTGCGTGCGTGTGTGTGTGAGCGCGTGTGTGTGTGTGTGTGAGCGCGTGTGTGTGTGTGTGTGTGTTTGAAAAAACGCCTCCCTTTTATACACAAAAGTAATGTAAGTGTTTCTGTGTCTTTTTTCATGCTACCAAACTCTGACAAAAACTACCAATCCATGCTCAAGCACTTCAAATACTAATGCTTTATGACCTTGGGAATTTTTGCAGAATAACTGGAGCGCTTTCTGATTATGTTATATAAAATAAAGTTCATTGTGCAGGCACTGTCTATCAAATGATAGAAAATCATATTTTTCTAAACTGTATTTTCAATTTTGTTTTTCTTAGATCTTATCTTTTAACGTCTTAAGGCATTAGAATTGAAATATGAATAGAAATATTCTCTTCCTCTGTGTATACACGATTTTTCCTTATTGCTATATATATATATATATATATATATATATATATATATATATATATATATATATATATATATATATTGTCAATGCGAGTGTGTTTCGATTTGTGATTCAATTTAATTTGTTTACTGATAGTATATTTTTCATTCTATTACTTGTTGTTTTAGCTTTTACCACAAAATGCGTAATCTGTTCCCTGTTAGCTTGCATAGCAATGAACGGTTGCTCATTCTGGTAATGACTTGCGGATTTTCCTATTCTGCACATTTGTCTGGACAATCCTCACCTAACTAGAGATTTGGGTAATTCCATTAATGACTAACTTTTTGAAAAATATAATCATTACTATTATTTATCATATTATAATAATTGAAAATTTTCAGAGACTAATTAATTTAAGAATATAGTAAAGGAAATATAGACACTGCAATATTTTGTATGAATTTATCCTTTAACACTAGTAATACAAATTATGTCGTCCAATAATTTGTTTTGGCTTTTTGTAGAATAAGCTACACTATGTACGCCCACACTTGAAATTATCATTCTTTTATTTTTATTTCCATTTTCATTTCTTGACTGGTAAACGTTCCTCTTGCCAACTAAAGCGTACTGTTAGATAGTAATAAAACGAAAATTGCATTTTTCCGTAAATTTATGAGACTTACATAGTCCTTCCGGTACGATATTGAAGACGCAGCCCTATTGGTTACAAGAAAACGTTTAGGCCTAAGTGACGAGTAGCCATTACTCCTTTTGTAAATTCTTCCTCTTCTCAAGGCTTCAATGTTTCTCACTAAATCTTCGTAGTCTCTTTTTACTTCTATTTCTTTGTTCCTACAATTCCCTTTCATTCACTGCTTTTCACCTTATTTGCCAGGGCTGATGCCGCTAAGTTTTAGGGATTTTTTCCCGTTTTTCTTTCATCTTTACAGACCAGTTTTTTGACGGCATGGAAATAGAACTTCAGACCCGTTGATTGTGGCTATAACTGCAATATTTCTTCAAACTAAGCATCCTCAGTTCGTCTAGAGATTGCTAAACTCTCACAGGTAATATGAAGTTGATTGATTGGTTGATTGACCGTGTCTTATAGCTGGCGTTGTAGCTACAGTAGTCATAGATTCCGTAATGGTAAATAAAAGAAAGCTGATGGACATTCCCACCAGACCCTGGCCCTGAAATTGGGATCAACAACAGCGTTTCTGATTGTTACGCTTAATAGCCTGCAATTAGACAGGTGGAGGCGTTTGGTTCGGAAAAAAAGAACACTTTTTTGGGGGAAAATTAACATGAAATAGCGGAGGAATTCTTTTTTAAATTAAAAAAAAAATTGAAAATGGCATGATTTTTAACTACTAACACAATAAATTTTGAAACTGACTGTAATTATCTTTTTAAAATTATTTGAAAGATATCAAATTCTGTTTCTTAAAACCGGTAATGAAAGAAAAGAGAATTTTATTTTATATATTATCAATAAAATTGTGATTGTTATTAATACTGTCAGTAGTAGATGTGGTATAAATATAAAAAATGCGCCACAATTGAGTTTTCTGTATAGCGTATAACGCTGTATGAAACTCTCAGCCGCTGTGTTATTGGTACCTAGACGCACGATCATGGCTAAATTTAACCTTTTAAAAAACTACTGAGGCAATTTGCAGCCTCTAGCCTCAGTAGTTTTAATTAAAGAGCTGAGGGCTAACGGACAGACAGGAAGCCACCTCAATCATTTTCGTTTACAGAAAACTAAAAATTAGTAGTAGTAGTAGTAGTAGCTGTTGATGTTGAAGCTCCTTTTAGAAAAACAGGCAAAGTTTAAAACACAGCTCAATGTCCCTCCATCAACATTACAAAATGTAATGAATATATAATTAGAGTGCAACGAACTCGTACCTGCAGCGTAACAATTTGACGACCGTTCCTCACACACTCTGGTACAGCTCTCAAAGTTCTTTCCAAACCTTGACATACGACATCAGAATAAGAACCATTCCTATTCGTCAAGCAATTTGATATTTTCGCTCCTTGCGACTTTATAGGTCCGTAAAAAGTGAGTTTTATGGCCGTACTTCGGAGTCTCATTCCGTTCTTAGTTTATTTCCAGCGTAGTATATTATATATATCTCCTTCATAAATTGCGTCATATTACGTCTTACTGCTATAGCACAGTTTTCTTTTGTTTTGTCATATATCGAAATGAAAAAAATGCAATAATTTTTATTATTGCATTCATTACACATATACATTTCCAATTTATTAGTTTTCCAAAAGAGGTTTTCGCACTGAGATTATTAACCTCTTCATTTTCAGCAATATTTCTGGGATGCCGTTTCTAGCTCAGTGCAATGCTTCACCTTGGGTGAAATCTAACAGTTTACTGACGACCAGGTGCACTCTGGTTTTTTTTTCACGATTCGGCCAATGTCGTTTCCCTGTCGTGGGATCGAACTCTGGTCTCTATTTAAGTTATGCGAAAAATAAAACATGTTAATCAGTGCAATATTCAAATTTAACGTGCTATATCTAGAGATAAGGAAATGTATAAAGCTAAGAAAATAATCAATTTAAAATGAAGTTTCCCTTTTTTCAAGATTAATTACTCTCTAAGTTATATAAATGAACAAAAATCAATTTAAAATAAAGGAGGCTCCAATTAACACTTACCATGAAAATGGAAAAACACGTAAATATTAAATATAACTAATTATTTAAGGGTAAGGACAATGAAACAACTGATTCAATCTACTTATTTTTAAAGCCAGCTAGAATTCAGTTTTGAAGGCACGTACAAATATTCGTTCTTTTATATCGCTGAGAAGTAGTATACAGCTATTTCTCCCAGGAAAACACTCATCATTAATTTTTTAAATCATCCCGTCATTCAAAATTCAGCACGACTAGAATGAGGAACAAGGACTGCTCAGAGTATTTAATCATTTTTAGTTATATGTTTTCTTATAACTAACTCCGTGGCATTACCTTTCTTTATACATAGCATCACGTTTTATATATTTCGTGATCAAGTTATTCATATATATATATATATATATATATATATATATATATATATATTCAAATAAAAGACGGATATCACTGTAAAACCTATGGCTTTTACACCCGTCTCCAGTGACCGCATAAAAAAATGAAAACATAAAGAAATATCTTCACTAAAGATCGTGAAAGAAAGGGAAGATCGAGGAAAGGAAAAACGTAAGGACGCCAAAACTAAAATAAATAAGAGTGCCGACGGTAACTCCACAACTAAGTGCTTGTCTCTCGTTGTCGTACAAACCCAGAAAAAGCCCTAATTTCCCCGGACCTTCTGGCGGAGCCGGTGTCACCTCGATTATGATTTATCTCGACAAAAGATATTATACCCTTCGTGCCGAGGTAGGCGATGAGTTACACGGCTTTTTCAGGTATGCGAGTGTGTATCTGCAAGTTATGCTGCGTTCGCTCCATAGTTAAACTTTATAAATACAAGTCGGTAACTTGTTGCGCACATACACATCACACACAGATTGCATACAAGCGGCAAGATATTGGTACACACATCACGAACAGGTTGTATACATGTTGACAACTTATTGGTACACACATCACAAACTGGTTGTATACAAGTTGACAACTTATTGGCACACACATCACAAACAGGTTGTATACAAGTTGACAACTTATTGGTACACACATCACAAACAGGTTGTATATACGTGAATGCTCATTGGGACACAAATCACAAACAGGTTCTATACAAGTGAATGACTCATTGTGACACAAATCGAAAATAGGTTGTATACAAGTGAATGACTCATTGGGACACAATCACAAACAGGTTGTACACAAGTTAACGACTCATTGGTACACAGAGGTTGTATACATGTTAACAGCTTATAGATACAAACAACACAAAGATGTTGTATACAAGTTAACGACTATCCAACTCTGTTTGGATGCACACCTTTTATAATATAACTTAGATTTTATTCTCTCTTGCTGATGAAACTATTCTTTTAATAAAGCATGCATGCCAGTATTTTTCATAAATATATATATATACTATATATATATATATATATATATTATATATATATATATATATACGTCTATGTATCCAACTCACTGATAACGTGAGATATTAAAGAGATTATTGAGGCCGAATCCTTTATATATTTAGGAACACCGGAATCCTGAATTGAAATTTTAGTTAAAAATGTGTGTGTATCTGTGTGTATGCTTATTACAACCCTAAATCAGACACACTTATACGTACATACACTGTCAGTCTTACGGAAACATCTGCCTGTATGGATGTAGTATGTATTTATGTATGTATTTATGTATGGGCATAAATCTTGAATTGTTTCCCATCTTGGAAAGAAGGGAATAGGAAAAAACCCTGAATATTTTCTGCGAGGAAGATTTTCGTCACTTGTAGCTTTATAGGACAGTAAAAGAAAGTTTTTACGACAGTGTGCCGGACTTAAATCGGCGGCGCAACTCTATGAGTAAAACTGGAACCGATTCTTGACTGTTATCGTCATCTGTTTCCTGTCTCGTCTTTTCTGCTTATTTTTTAGTATTTCGTTAGACGAGTGGTTTTCGCACTCGGCTACCAGTCCGGTGGTCCGAAGTTTGATTCTTGGCTCGGCCAACGTGGAGTGAGAGGAATTTATTTCTGGTGATAGAAATTCATTTCTGGATATAATGTGGTTCGGATCCCACAATAAGCTGTAGGTCCCGTTGCTAGGTGGCCAATTGGTCCCTAGCCACGTAAAAATATCTAATACTTCGGGCCAAACCCAGGAAAGCTGTTAAGACATACTTTCTTTTTTTTTCCTGTTCTTCTCTGATCGTCTTATTATCTATATCCTTAACGGTACCTTTTTCTTAATATTCAATTTTTCGTATTTCTTCAGGCGATTAGTTTGAACCCTTTAATTCCCCCTACTTAATATTATAAGATTTACAATCTAATTCCAGGTTTCATACCAAAAAAATATATAACAAGAGTAGAACAATAATCACAAGTCAACTAAATGTCGAATTGAGAAAACATTAGACGTTACTTCATACTGAAGAAACATTACTTGACTCCGACACAAATCGAGAGCCTTCTATACTACGCTGACAGAAGTAATATGTAAAATATGCATATTAATGAGGGATAATCAACGAGGCCGCCGACTGAGAGAAGTAATGAATAAAATTAATCAAGGAGATTTGAATTTCCTCGATTTGCATATATATTCTCCTATTATGGAATCGCGCCGTTACCCTGACGGTCACTTATAACACGGACCGTTAAAAAAGACATCGAAAAGACAGTGACAAAATGACAGTTTTGGATCCTCATACATAATCTACTGTTCACTTTCGTCAGTTAGCCAGAAATATAGCAGAGACCTTCGAAATTTTCAATTCCTCGTTCATTATGGATGCGCCTGTAACTACAAGCCTAGAATCCACGTGGAAGAATAGGTCTTCTAAAAATGACAGTTTTGGGTACATCAGACAGAATCTATTGGTTGCTTTCGACGGATAGCCAAAAAAATAGTCAAAATTGACTCAGAAATTTTCGATTTATTTCTTCACACACATTTTAGATGCTCTTATGATGACAAGCCTTGAATCCGAGTGGGGAAACAGATGAAGAAACTTCATTGTTGGAATTCGAACCAGTAAATGAAATTTATTGGTTAGGACAAGTTCCTCACCAGCGAGAGGTCCCGGTTTCAATTACGAGCGACTAGGTTTCATGGTTCATTCGTTATACTCGATTGTGGCTTTGTTAGTCCAAGCGTTGAATTGTGTGTCTGGTGGTTAGTAGACTCTCGTGTACCTATTGCTATATAAACCCTTTTTATAACCAAGGCCTGAAGATAAAAGATAGGACAATAAGTAATAAAGGTTGTGAATGATTGTGAAAAAATAGTTATTTAGACACTTAAAGGACCAAAGGCTTTAATTATCAGCCACCGAGAGAAGTAGGTAGACAGAGAAAATTAATAGCAAATTCCATTACGTATAAGATTTATTTACTGTTATTGATCAGTCTTTCCCGAGATTTGTGGTAGTGGAAGCTCCTGCTGTTATCGAACAATAACCTCCACCCCGAAGGATGAAACAAGTTAAAGCAGCAGACCAACGATTAGTCCACACAGCTGCAAAAAACGTAAAATGTGGGAGTAGGGGGCCTTGGATATGCCGCTACGTGCATGATATCATAGCAGGTACATTGCAAACCTTACCAAGCACATCACCTTGACTCCGTTGGGGAAGAAAATTAAATGTGCCCATTCCCTGCAAGTAGGGAGGGGAGGGGTGTATGAGTGCCTGATATTATAGACAAAGGTACATTGTAGCCAGTTATGATATCTTTCATATGCTGTGGAACATCGAGTTTACCTTCATTTCTGCTGTCCGTAGGTATGTAAACTAAGGGTCGACGTACTACTTCAGGGGTCCATAGTTATTGTCAAAAACTATTTTCAAGCGATATTAAGAACTCTCTCTCTCTCTCTCTCTCTCTCTCTCTCTCTCTCTCTACATAGTATATATATATATATATATATATATATATATATATATATATATATATATATATATAATGTGTGTGTGTGTGTGTGTGTGTGTATGTATGTAGTATATGTATAATATATTCATTCCCATCACATCGCTGTGACATTCTTTTATTCTTAAACATTTAACTGAAACTTTTAAATATCCAGTTCACGGGAATAATGCCTAATGGGAATTATTACTGATATAATTGGTGACGAACTTCTTATCAGTTATAACTCCCCTTCGGTATTATTTCCGAGGTATAGTCAATCGGAGAGGCATTGGGCAATTTCAACCAGACCTGGTATTCATGCTACTTATCATCTGGAAATGAACACAGTGGGGTTAAGACATCACTGCCACCAAAGAAAGCGCGGGGGGGGGTGGGGTGGGGGGGGGGGGGGGGGGGGAGAGATGTGAGAAGGGGGAAATTATAAAATTAGAGAAAACTACACATATCAGTGTCTAAGTGAGCCTCTAATCCATAGTTCCCGAGGACACTGAGAAGAACAGTGATCCTACCGATTCCCTTCAAGTTAAGTTCAGCCCCAATAGGGCGGGGAGTGAGAAGGGGTAAGGAACGGGGTTGGTAAGGATGTGAAATCTACAAATTATCGAAAACGACAGACATTAGTGTCTAATCCATAGTTGACGAGGTTGCTGTGAAGAAAGGTGACCCTGCCGATGCCCTTCAAGTCCAAGTTCAGCCCTAACAGGGAGGGGGTGAGAACGGGGTCGGAAGAGGTGAAATGTAAAAATGTAAAAAACAACAGATATTAGAATGTAATCCATGGTTTTCAATGTTGCTGAGATGAATATTTACACTCCTGAAGCCCTTTAAATCCAGGTTTAGCCCCAATAGGACGGAGGGTGAGAAACAACTATCTTAACAGGAGGAGTGAGAGAGAGAGAGAGAGAGAGAGAGAGAGAGAGAGAGAGAGAGAGAGATCAATTATTGGTTGTAATCTGAGATTTACCGGCAGTGCTGGGGTTGGTCAGCTATATATATATATATATATATATATATATATATATATATATATATATATATATATATATATATATATATATATATATATATATATGTCTCAGTTATTTTCAACCACTAAAAATTCTCGATAATATTTATTACATGACATGAAATGTTTTCAGGAAATACCTCTCATTTCTAAGCTGATATGCAAATATTCTGTCCCTCACTGCAGCTTCGGGTACTCATCAGAAAAATAAAAGGATTTGTAAAACTGATAGATGGTCCTTTTACTCTGTCAATGTCAACGATGATTACTTATATTACTGATGAAATAGAATGAATGTCCAAATTTTGAAGCCTTTTCACAAAATTTAAATAGTAAAAAAGACAATAATCTTCTTTTCATCTGTCTGATGTACTTCTTATCATGTGACTAAAACTCTAATTTACATGTTGAGATGTGCAATTCTTAATTCGTGTAGTTAGGACTGAGAATTTATTGACACTTTGCAAGTCTCTCTCTCTCTCTCTCTCTCGCTCTCTCTCTCTCTGAAGGTAATATATCTGTGGTAACCGGAAATGGCGATCATACATTTTCAAATATTCAGTCTTCTGAAAAGACCACAAAATGGTAATTTCAGTGGCCGATTTACTCACTGATTAGCTAATTAAATTTATATCACATCAATTATAGCCATCAAAGTGTTGATAAAAGAGGTAAGATAATATTTTCTCATTTTTTATTTTTACATTATTTTGTATAAAACTCAGACGAAACGTATTCTTTGAATGCAAACTTTTCGTAATGATTTTTATATGAAATTGTATGCATCTCCATTTTTCTTCTTCCCTTTGCAATTAACGGAACAGCTGATTTTACAGTTGATTATAAATGATGTTAACGGTCGCGAGGATTAGTTAATAAAGCAACCTTAAAAATAATAAATTTCAGATGAATTAACCTAAGTAACTTTTATGCTTACACCTAAAAAAGCGGACACACTTTCTAATCACTTTGTTTTCAAAATACAAAAAGCAATTTTATTTTTATAAACGAAATATAAATTTACCTAACAATGACTGATTTCTACAACAGGAATAAAAGTAAAGTTGAAAAAGCCGTATTTTATAAATACCTCCCATATTTTTATAAACCTGAAAAAAAATGGTACAACTCGCTCAAAAAAGTTGAAAAACACCGGCAGTTAACATTCGTTTTTCCAACAATAATTCTTTCCAAAACAAACATTTGATTCCCATTTCATGGAATCCCAAAGGTAATTGACATTCTGAAAAATAATAGAGGGATTTATTAAAACGGCAATCGACATTGTTCTGATTTTAAATCGCATTTAGCCTTTGCAATATGTCCGTCTGGTTCCGATTAGCCTGTCTTTAGTTCGACCATGTGATCTATTCAAATGACATGGCTATAAACGTATTCGATGTAAACGCATGCATATAGAAAATCTGCGTTCACTGTGTGTGTGTATGAGAGAGAGAGAGAGAGAGAGAGAGAGAGAGAGAGAGAGAGAGAGAGAGAGTATATACACAACCTTCTGTCATATTTGTAAATAAACTGAATCAATTACTGCTTTGCAATGCCAACAAAAAATATAATAGATATAAATTTTACAAAACTCGAGAGAATGAATAAATGCATAAGGACCAAAAAACATGGCGGCCACTACATTCATGAAATAATTTCATCTGTAGACTGTAAAAACGTCTATCAAAATTTAACTAGAATACCATCGCTTCAGGTTATTTATTCTAGTTTTGGACTTCTCACTGGGCCTCCGTTTTTCCAAAACCCTGTAACCTTTCGCCAAAAAAAGGGTGTTGCTCTCCTCGGATTAGACTCTCTTGCCCATGTGATCCGATTTCGGCAAGGTTGAGT
>NC_061087.1:81089065-81094065 GCF_015104395.2 Macrobrachium nipponense
AATATGTTTTCGGCAATACAGAAAGTAAGTAAATGCAATATTTAATCAAAGTGAAATAGAATCGAAGCAGAAATGACTGACTTTTATACGGGGTAGTACAGGTCTTGTAATCTTAAAGCCATGCTCGGTTAGCCGTGAAAAAAAAAGTTAAAATCAGGTTGAAAATAATTTAAATGAAAAATAATTTAACGTAATTATGTAAATTAAAAAAAGGAAATGGAGAAGTATAATTAGGATGTTGTGCATAAATGATATGCACGTCAATGAAAGAGAAAGCGAGTCATTCATGTAATGGGTAAAAAGCGTAAACAAACAGATATACAATCAAATCAAATATTTTCATAAATAGAAAGGGCTTTTCCGTCGGTGTGGAATTTAAAAAATGCAATATGAAACTGATCCCAGAGGAAACAATTTTCAAAGCTATCAGCTTACAGCTGGATACTGATAAAAATCTCCCACTTCTAGATTTCAACCACATTGTTCAACGAATGTTTTCATAGAAAAAATATTAAATAAATCAAATTCTATGATTTTCAGATCATAATTTTCTGTCGCTGTGTTGTGTGTACGGGTACTGAGTGCTTTGGGTTTCATCAAAGCTAAGCACACAAATACTCAGCCGTATTTTAAGTAAAAGCCATTTTATTTTACAATATCTAATCCTCTCCTTACCTAAATTATACTGGGTATGTGTGGACCGCTAATGGACTTCGTAACTTAACCTTAATATAATTGACCTTGGCCTATTGCTCAAGCTCACACAGACATCCTTATGTCAGTATGGTAAAATTTCTACACCTTACAGCTATCTCCCTTTTCTTTAAGAATGACAAACAAACAGCTTAATATGGACGTTACATTAACGGAGCTCTAAATTTATACTGACATATTATTTGTAAGCAAACAATTCATCAGATTTGACGGTAGTTGTAGAGAGCTGGTGTTCTGGCATGAAGACAATTAAAAAGAAATACAGTACTGCTGGGCGTGAAGTACAAGTAGATGCAATTCGCAGAAGCGAGAGAGAGAGAGAGAGAGAGAGAAAGAGTTTGAGTAAAGAAAGTGCAGCTTTAAACATTCAGTGTTAATAAAGGAAACAGTAACAATTAAGTACGGAAGATAATTTAATTTGTTCTGTATCGCTATTTGCAATGAACAGAGAGAGAGAGAGAGAGAGAGAGAGAGAGAGAGACAGAGAGAGAGGAGCTTCATAAAAGGAAATACGGCCTTAAAGAGTTGATGATATTGAGGGAACTAACAAGGTTATGTGTATATCAGGTGATGATTATTTACGGGAGAAAGGGGCAGTGGTTCTGTGAGTGTGTGTGTGTGTGCGTGTGTGTGCGTGTGTGGAAGGAGAGAGAGAGAGAGAGAAGAGAGAGAGAGAGAGAGATACGATCTCAAATATTAAAAGGGAACGCTAGAGAATGGCCGGACTATTAATCAAATGTTTAGGAAAACAGCCTAGGAATCGATGAAAAAGCGAGAAATTTATTTGCCATAGAATGAAACACATCAAGGCGAGTATTTGATTATCAGCTTCATCTGTCGCTTAGCTATTTATGACTATCGCCAGTTTCTTTCTATTTTGACAACAAAATACAGCTCATTGTGAATATGTCATGATGACGATTTGTTTCAGATATGAGTGAGACACTTTTGCGAGATAATTACGTTGGTAAAGGACTTATTAATTCTCGTTGGTAATTTACGATTTGGGGCGATGGTTTTAAGTATCATTTTAAGGTTTATTGCGGAATTTTGTTGTTCATTATGGTTTATTGGTGAAACATGATTTTATGGATGAGGCTGATATTTTTCCCTTTAAAGAAAGATATTCTACATTAGACGCGGGAATAGGATCTATTCGTGACATTGAAGCAATTTTTAAT
Organism: Macrobrachium nipponense; assembly: GCF_015104395.2. Classification (NCBI taxonomy): domain Eukaryota; kingdom Metazoa; phylum Arthropoda; class Malacostraca; order Decapoda; family Palaemonidae; genus Macrobrachium; species Macrobrachium nipponense. The sequence goes on from NC_061087.1 coordinate 81,090,961, forward strand.
GTAGCTTGGAGAAAGAAGAGGATACAAAAAAAAAAAAAAACTGCGAAATAGGTAAGAATTAGAGTAAGTCGTATCTCAATGGGGGATGGGTTCATACATATATGGGTGGGTTTTTTCTTAACAAGCACCACTAATTGCTTGTTAGATTTTGGATCTTGACCCAGTATATGAGATACTAGATGAAACTAATATATAATATATCTGCAGACTCCCCTTATATTCCGTACAAGGCTGTGGGCAATAGATTAAAGAATCATTTATGATTTATCAAGGACACGTTAAGTCAAACCGCATGGATTAGGACGTTGTTAATGTAATAAGTTAATAATTATCATCGGATAGACACCTCGTAACCTTGTTTGTTCCCTCAGTGTCATCAACTCCTTAAGCATATCAGTTTATGAAGCTCCATTCTCTCTCTCTCTCTCTCTCTCTCTCTCTCTCTCTCTCTCTCTCTACATAACAAATAGCCAAAAAAGAGCAAGTTAAATTCATATCTTCTGTACTTAATTGTTAACCAAAGAGCTCCTCCAAGTATATCTTACTGTTTCCTTTATTTACACTGAATGTTTAAAGCTGCACGTGCTTTACTCTCTCTCTCTCTCTCTCTCTCTCTCTCTTCACTGCGTATTGCATCTAATTGTACTTTACACCCAGTGTATTTCTTTTCGTATTTTTAATTGTCTTCATGTTAGAACACCAGCTCTCTACAACTGCGTCAAGACTGATGAACTGTTTGCTTACAAACAATGTGTTTGCTTAATTTCAGAAATCCGTTAATGTAAAGTCCATATTAAACTGTTTGTTTGTAAATCTTACAGAAATAAGCGTGAATATTTGTGGAAGTGAAAGCACAGAAAAAAATATCTGAGGGAAAAAGTTCACAAAGGGCCTGGGCGTTTGACGTCGTAGTTGCCAATAATACTAATGAAAATTGTTATTCTATTTATTATTATTATTATTATTATTATTATTATTATTATTATTATTATTATTACTATGCAAATATTCATTACGCCAACTTATCTAATATTATCATGGCATTTTTAAAAGATATTTTAAGAAATTTCCATTAACCTCATCATGTATACCAAACACGTCATGTCGCATGGTAATCTTATTAAGATGGTTCCAGGCAGAACTGAGTACGATTCAGGAATAAAGTTTATCATAAAAATAACACCGGAATGAAACCGCTAAAAGGACGCCAGGCAATTTTTCTGTAAGATATTTTATTTTCCTTTCGCAATAGCAATCTCATGTCAAAGAAAGGATCACTGTATGCCGTCGGGTTGCATTCGGAGATTGAAATTTCAACATCGAAAACATCACGTTCTCATCAGTATTACTTCCACTGGTAATGCATGGAGTACTCGGGTGCTTGTAAACAACTAACTGATCAACTTGATTCGCTCTGTTTCAAGTCGGTATCGTTATCTCGTTCCCCCTATGCTTACACACACACACACACACACACACACACACCTATATATATACACATATATATACATATGTATATATATGTATATATATGCATATATATATATGTATATATATATATATATATATATATATATATATATATATGTGTGTGTGTGTGTGTGGTTTGTGTGTCTGTGCGTATGTATCTTTGTGCTCGCATGCATATCAAGAGATCTAGCTTTCATTAAAATAGCATTTTCAACTTAATATAGGTCGGGGGTGGGAAGGGTGGAGGGTGAGGAAAGAAATGAGCAAAAAGACAGATTTGAATTGTTAATTGTTAATTCAGATTTAGATAATCTGTCTCACTCGTTAGACAACATTTCACATTCATGAGGAAAAAGATAAACTTCTGAACCGTTATGAATATGTCATATCTAGTAATGCAAGAGACAAAGGACAGAATATTCTCCTTGAGGAATTTAAAGGACTTAAGTCGCAGCTAGAGAAGTGGTTTAAGTGCAAATCAACAATCTACAAAATTCCCATTAAAAAATCATTACTCGTATGTCCGGCTTCTCTCGAACTCTAGTCATTCCCGAATGAAGACCTGCGAAAATGATTCATATCAAACAGAGTTTAGTGTCAAACGAACGGCTACAAGGTGACGAGTCGAAAGTCGTCTTTGTTGTGTGGTCAGAGTCCAAAGGTAAACAACAGGCCTTTTAATCTCGCTCACGCCTTACTACCCTTAGGTCCATAGACTGCGGTAGCAGAATGCATCTTAATCTAAATAAGCAAGTGAAAAGTGAGTTGGGCCTGTTGGCGACCATCTGTTGGCGTCTTGGGTTGAGGATAGTTAATCGAATTAACCTGAATTTTATGATCTCTTTGACTTTCATTTTCTTAAGACTTTAACTTCATCTTTGCGCCTTGCTGATTCAAACTAAGATCTCTTTTAAATGGAAGCTAGACATTTGCATCAGCGAAAGAAAACTTTACCCATTACTGTAATGGAGAACATAACTAAACATAATTAACACAGATAATATTCATTATCCTTTAACGTCTTATTTAGGTAACACAAAGTTCTGTTTACTAAGCACTTTATTAACTCATGTTCCTTGATTTTATTTTGGTTTTATTAAAATGATCCAGAGTAAACTGAGCTTTATGTTCCATAAATAAGAAAGACGTTCAAGGAGAATTTAACTCGTCTTTACGAGGAATGTTTAGGTTTTTTTGTGCAACAATGCTTGCCATAAACATTAAGAACTATTCCAACAAAAAAATTTATATGGCTTCATTAAGCCTCAAGATATGTTTCAACAAATACATTACTTACTACGTTACATATAAAGAAATGTTTCAACAAATACATTACTTACTACGTTACATATTAAGAAATGTTTCAATAAATACATTACTTACTTACGTTGTATATTAAGAAATGTTTCAACAAATACATTACTCACTTACGTTACATATTAAGAAATGTTTCAACAAATACATTATACATTACTTTCTATTTTACGTATTAAGAAATGTTTCAACAAATACATTACTTACTACGTTACACATTAAGAAATGTTTCAACAAATACATTACTCACTTACGTCACATATTAAGAAATGTTTCAACAAATACATTACTCACTACGTTACATGTACGTTTTCAGAGAGT
>NC_061087.1:81101565-81111565 GCF_015104395.2 Macrobrachium nipponense
TTTTTTGTCGATTACTTTTGACAGATATGTAACGAGTATCTTCTACTTAGCATTCTTTATGAATTTGTATGACTGATAATAACTTGTCATTTCATCATTCATTTCTTTATCAGGATTAGCTCTACATTAAAGATTACAGTTTGGCTAAAGAAAATATAGGAATTCCTGCTTATTTGAATGATTTTGCACTTCAGATCATATGTTAATACGTAATGTTGTTGAGAGACTTTCGCAAAAAGGTTTAGGTAATTCAGACTGAAACTTATAACATGAGCTAAGAACTATTTTTTATTATCAAACTGTAATATATATTAAAAAAACAATTCGTTGTAAAGGATAATTTTCTTCAAATAACCGCAATTTCTCATAAATGTATATTGGATCAATAAATGATTATTAAAAAAATATACATTATGTGCATTCCACGCATAAGCTGTAAAAAACAGAAAAAAGTTAAATATTTTAGTCAAGAACTCCTTTATTACAAATCAAGCGGATAAAGTCAAGTCTCACTACTTACACAACTTCACTTCATTAATATTTTGATCACTGAAGCGTTTTTAATGTTAAATTATAGTTGTGTAATAAGAGATCATACGACAGCTTTCCTAATGAATAGCAGTTCTACACATCGATTCCAATGGAAATAAAATTGAAATGGGAAATATAGCAGATGAACCCAATTGAGTTAAAAGACAGATTTCGACCGGTGTCATTTCGACGCTCAACATTTTTCTCTTATATTGTGAATCGTCGACAAAATTGCCAGAACGGAAAGATCTCTTGCATGTTTCAGTAACACTCAAGGAATCTTATAATGCCAATAGTATTATCGAAGAACAAACTGTTACTCAGTGCAAATATCAAAGCACTTAAAAGTTAGTTACTTGGCGTAAATAACAGAATTCCCTAACTTGCACGCGAAGTTTCTGAAAGCTGCCTAGCATTTTTCAACGCTTTACTGCGCACCTTTATTTTAAAAGGCCAAATTCATTACCTTTTACCATTCACAAAAGACCATTTAGTAGATACCTTTAGGTTCAAGCTGGAGACTAGATTATATGATAAATTTAAAATCACTCTAAGAATTCTGAAAAAAAAAAACTCAGACAGAAAATTCAGTGTTTTTTCCAGCCATCCTAATTACATAGCAGGACATTGAAGGGATTACGGCGGCGCATGTAATTATGTGCATTAATACTCAGGAACGACTGTCATTACTGAAAAGCAATCAGACCTCGGCTATTGTAAAACTCATCTTCTAGTTTTAGGACAATGGACTCCGACGGTCGACATTGCCCGTTCTATGCGATTAATTCGTCGCCTTTGCATTGCCAGTTTTATTGCTGGAATGTCTGGCTAATCAGCGGATTGGTTATTTTCCTGGAACTTCCAAACGACAAAAAAAAGAAAACAAAAAACAAAGACAGTCATTACGGATACAAACAAAGTGTCAGGCTACGCTTTCCACTTCGGTGATGAAAATAGTTTCCGAAGGGAGTATTGCATTATAATTGGAGGAATGTTTATCTGAAGTTTAGATACCAATAACAAACGGAATTATGGATTGCCATCCTTTTTTTCAAGTCTGATAAAATCTGTTTGAAGACACCAAAATTATAGATGATTTAAGGCAAATCTTTAAATACACATTTTCTATACACGTTCATTATTAAAATGGGAGCTCCCTTATGCACTCTTAGCAATGCCATATTGTAAGACCTAGCTCGAGATTTTGATCTCCTGTGAGAGCAATTTTCCTTACAACGAGAATTAATAGGAAGGAGGGAGACAATTAACTAAGCATTTTATTTTTAACAACGTCAATGTTAAAAGTGACATTAACAAAAGAGAAGCTGTAAGTACATCTAAAGAAAGTTCATCCCTTTCGCCACTCAAAAATCCTATTTAAATTATTTTTTATATATTTATAAAATGGTTGGGTTACAAAAATGTAAAAGTAAATGAAAGATTTTACAAGACCCGCTTAGGAGTAACAATAGGAACTTCCTAGAAGAAAAGAAAGACACTTTTCTCTGAAGTGATTCATTATTTACTGAATATTTCATGCATAAAGAACCATTTTGAATATATCTACTCCTTCCTATTGTCAAGATTTTCGTAGTTGTAGTTTGATACTTTAAAAAAGACATCAAAGTTTCCTATCCCATATATATATTAAATATATATATATAAATAATTTACCATATATATATATATATATATATATATATATATATTAGAATAATATATATATTATATATAAATATATACATATATTTAAATATTATATATTATATTATATATATATATATATATAAATTATATAATATTTTTAATATTATATATATATGTGTGTGTATACATATATATATTATATATATATATATATATATATATATATATATATATATATATATATGATATATATACACATATATATATAAGTATATATATATATATATATATATATATATATATATATATATATATATATATATATATATATATATATATATATATATATATATATATATATATCTATATATATATATATATATATATAATACATAGATATAATATATATATATATATATATATATATATATATATATATATATATATCAAAATTCCAACCGAAGACAACCACAGCCATGCAAAACTGATACAAACGCCAAACTTCAACCAAACTTAACCGTATGAAGGACAAAGTTTCAAAGTGGCGAACCCAGAATCACAAACACCAGGTTCAGCGATCCATTAACAATATCGAAACTTGTGAACATCTTTTACTTGACCCTTCCCAGATTCATAATGAAAGAGGAATTCGGTGAATAATCCAGTTCTTGCGCATCTTCAGGCTTTAAAAAGGTATGCATATTGTTAATCGTGATGAGTGAGGAGTCATTCAGAGCTGTTGTGGAGTTCTTATTTATTTTCAACGTTTATCAAGGACGTTTGATTTAACTCAGTCTGTTCCTTCCATAATGTTGCTGGATGAGGATTCAGATATGGAACCAGACAGATGGTATACCTCTCGGATATAAAAAAGAAATGTTACATTTAGAATGTTTATATTTCCTTCTCTATACCAGTTATGTTTGGTGAGAGGGATCGTCTAAAGTCGAGATTACTGTCTACAGCATGGAGAGGCTTCAATGAGAAATGAAGATAACAGAATAAACTGTAAACTGAGGCAGAGAAAGTTATGAATCCATTTTTTGAAAGATTTCATTAAACTTGAAAATTATCGTGAAAATGCATAAAAGTGGCAATAACTCTCAACCCGTTCAAGTGATTTGTCTGATAAATAATGGTGGTCACGATAAAGTGACACATCTCCAATTAAATTCGCTATTGTTACTATTACGACTATTATTTTCAGCATTACTTTGTGTATTAAGTTTAATTTTGTGTTTCGTTTTCCTGCTGTATATTGGTTGCCTAACAAAAGAAGTACAATACTCGCACGTCATTAAAATATATCATGGGTTCGAACTTCACTGATAATATTTCCATTTTTAGATTTCTGTAAAAGAAAACTATAGAGATAACTATTTGTCTGTCCGTCCGCACTTTTCTGTCCGCCCTCAGATCTTTAAAAAAAATACTGAGACTAGAGGGCTGCAAATTATTATGTTGATTATCCACCCTCCAATCATCAAACATACCAAATTGCAGTCCTTTAGCCTCAATCGTTTTTATTCTATTTAAAGTTAAATTTAATCATGATCTTGCGTCTAGCACCGCTACAGGTACCAAGAACACAGGCCACCATCGGACCTTGGATGAAAGTTTCATGGGACTCGGCTGAGAGTTTCATGGGTCGTGGCTGAGAGTTTCATGCAGCATTATACGCTGTACGGAAAACTCGATTAATCTAAAAAAAAATTCAACACATTTTTTAAACAGAATTTTGGAGGTGGGTGGAATTTTGACATCTGGAACATATTCAGAAGTCTCCATCAGAATATTCTTTCAGTTTGTCAAAGGGCATCTTCTTAGGATTCTGACCCACGACTTTTATGTGACGCGTTCATGTGCCTTTTAATCTTATTAGCTATGGAAAATGTTCTCTCTCCAATCCAATTATTTCCTTTAATATTGTTTCCATTATTCTCTACTTCGCTCCGTTTCGTTTCTCATCCGAGCATTCATAGATATTCATAAGTAATCTGTCATTGTGATTCCCTGCTTGTTTATTTGTGCAATACAAATGTCATTGTGACCTAACTATATTGCAGAAATTTAAAAATACGGCCATTGTATAAACATTATACGGTACAAAAATATGAAATATTCCTATAATGCGTAGATATACACATATGCAAGCAATTCTGATATAGAAGTGTACAAGCACATAAACATTTACAAAATACGTGTTAATAATATTGGCTAAGGTCACCTCTTATATATTTATATATATATATATATATATATATATATATATATATATATATATATATATATGTATGTATGTATGTATGTATAAGTGAATGTATGTATGTTTTCGTTTGTTTAATTTTTTTTACGCTATAGAAATCCAAACCACTTGACCGTCTAGACAGAAATTGGCACGTGGCCATCATTTGACCCAAATTAGATCACGTGGTAGGTTTCAACCCTACCCCAACACCCTTCCCCCTTCCCCTTCACCCCTTCCCTTTGTCACTGATGTGGTAGGTTTCAAAACCCCTACCCAACACCCTTCTCCCTAACCCCCATTTCCCTTCCTTTGTAACTGGTGTGGTAAATAAACTCTACGAGTTTATCATACCTAATTTCATGTGCTCGGGAGCCTAAAAATGTAATATTGAAAATTCTTTTCATTCATGGCAGAAATACCTGGATAAACGGGACAGACACCACAGTAATAGCTGGTTAAAAGGGACAGTCACTACAATAATATCTAGCTAAAAGGGAAAGTCATCCAAGTGGTACCTGCATAATAGCGATAGTCACCACAGTAATGCCTGTATAAAAGAGATAGTTACCACTGTAATATCTGACTAAAAGGGACAGTCACCAAAATAGCACACACACACCCACCAAAACACCCACACAGCATACACACACACACACACACACCACACACACACACACACACACATATATATATATATATATATATAGTATATATATATATATATATATATATATATATATATATATATATATATATGTTATCATATATATATGTATATAATATATATGTATATATATAGTATATATATATATATATATGTGTGTGTGTGGTGTGTGTGTGTGTGTGCTATTTTGGTGACTGTCCCTTTTAGTCAATATTATTCAGTGGTAACTATCTCTTTTATACAGGCATTACTGTGGTGACTATCGCTATTATGGCAGGTATCACTTGGATGACTTTCCCTTTTAGCTAGATATTATTGTAGTGACTGTCCCTTTTATATATATATATATATATATATATATATATATATATATATATATATATACATATATAATATATATATATATATATATATAATATAGGTGTATATATATATATATATATATATATATATATATATATATATTTGTAATATATGTGTGGTGTGGTGTGTGTGTGTGTGCTATTTTGGTGACTGTCCCGTTTTAGTCAGATATTACAGTGTAACTATCTCTTTTATACAGGCATTACTGTGGTGACTATCGCTACTTATGCAGGTATCACTTGGATGACTTTCCCTTTTAGCTAGATATTATTGTAGTGACTGTCCCTTTTAACCAGCTATTACTGTGGTGTCTGTCCCGTTTATCCAGGTATTTCTGCCGTGAATGAAAAGAATTTTCAATATTACATTTTATAATATATATATATATATATATATATATATTATAATTCAGGCGTTTCTGAGGCGAAATATCCCCATCAAACAAAGATCCAGTTTAATTTGCTCCCGCTCTAGGGAAACTGATTAGCCTTTTGAAACAGTAATAGAAGCTCCTTATTGGAAATCCCAGCAGTTGTTGGTAACGTTATTAAAAGTTGCTTTATCAATTAAACCATTAGTTGTGATGATAGGTTCTGACATGTTAGTGTAAAGGATTTTCTGGTCTTCGTAAATAGGTAGTCTCGGAAGTATTTTGTTCTGTTATTAAAAAACGCTTAGATAACACTCATTTGCGGAATCATTAAAGAGATAAACATGTTAACATGTAGGGAATTCATGGCTTAATTTTGTTGAACATGTTTCACCACCATTGAAAATAGAAGATGACACACAATTTCTCAATGTGAATGTATTCATAAATACCAGCTAGACCAAATAAAATCCACAATGAATATTTGATTGAAGTCAAGATCAATATGAATAAACAAACAAGCACTCGTTAAAAACAATGACGTGTTTTTAACAAAGAAAAATCTTATAGCAAACAGAGAAACCAGAAGCCTAAGACACAGTTTATCAGAAGAGTTTCCAGCTTAAATCTTTGCCTCTATTTAAGACAAGAGCCGACCAATTAGCGAGCGCTGATCTGCATCCTCTCTGAGGACCGCTGGGTTTGAATGGAATTATACTTGTCTCTTACATTGATTAGAACCGTCCAGGCAATGGAATGGAAAAGATAGAGTTCTGGTCTCGGGGAATATAAGAGGATAAAGCAGAGAGGAGAGGGAGATGAAGAAGGGAAACGGCAAGTTGAAGATGAAATATAGTCGAAAGTGAAGGATAAAATCTAATGAAGAGGACGATGGGGAGATAGTGCCGTCAGAAGAAAAATATATTGAGATAAAAGGAAATGTAAAGATAAAATGCAATAATATAAGATAAAAGAAGTTCATCTAAATACCGGTAATTATGAAATGAACTTAGATTAAGGTCTAAAATGGCCATGGTGATAGTGAGAGCATATTTATCAGTTAAGGAAAGGTGAACAGTACAATCCTATTTTCCTCAAATTCTTTTCATTACGTTAATCTTGATCTTTCGATCAATAAAGGTTTTTGTAGATAGATAGATAGATAGATAGATATTTTATTGACCATTCTCCACAGAAACATCAAATACAATATTATAAAATTACACAACGGTCCAAATACATAAACTCATTTCACAAGTTACATTTCCTAAAGAGGAAAAAGACACATCGTACATTGAAAGAATGTGCAGATTTTTAGTCTTCTTGAAGTAGAGTAGAGAACACATTGTAATTACAGGGTAACGTTGTAGGGTAAAAATGTACGTATAAATGAAAAGAAAAGAAAATAGATGAAAGCAAGGAATCTATGAATCAAACTTCGACAATAAATGCTGTCTAGGGAATATCAACAAAAGATAATTCGGACTATCCACACCGTTTGTTGTAAACTGATTCGAAAGGAGAGGGTGACGCTGAGACGAAAATAGAGGCCATTGTTAACATTAAAAACAGGAGAGATGAATAGAATACAGTTGGTTTAAAACTGATATACTGTACGTGGCCGGGTGCTGGAAAACTTATACCTTCATTGTGAAAAATTCAAGAACAAAATATAGTTCACCGAGTGAATAATTCAGTCCGAATGATTAATAATGAAGACTTAATTGTATACGTGGTTTTCAGGAGTATAACCTGGAACGAACCCAGGCATTTTGTCAAGTATCAGTATTAAGTTATATGAATAAGAAACAGAAGAAAACATTTCGAAGAATAGCATAATTGTGATGCTTTAAGTAAAAATATAGGTAGTTTGATACTGAGCTTCCTGGAAAAACTAATAGATTCAGTAGTAACCTTCTCATATGTATTTTTCCCTAACGAACATGAGGAAAAGAATTATGTATGCAGGAAAAGCTGTACGATGTGTCTTTAAGATAATAATAATTATACTGAAAATGGTTTTGCTGAAGTTTCCAGAGCTGTCGTTCTGTATGTAACGCTTCTAATTAAAGGCATTGCGATATCTTTTTAATTAACCTCATCACGAAGCATATGTTCCTCAAGACAAAGATTTCATATATCATAGCGATCACTTTGACAGGTGGAGTAACGAAACGTGAAAGAGGAGAGTGAAAGCTACAACGGCAATTAATTTTGGAAGCATTTCCACGACAATGGAACTCCTGTCTTTGATAGTTTCGGTCAACTTTTCAAGTGAGGTAATCTGAGCTGGCTCAGAGTAGTTCTAAAGTTCTCAAGTTCTCAGTATATTTTGTTGGTCCCAAATACAAAGAAAAAGGAAACTCTTTAATGATAATGATAAAGGAACGTCATATGTTCCAGCAACTTGTTCCTAATATCATATCATCTCTTAGTTTTTATTTTCCACAAGGATTAGCTACAAAGGAAATAAAGGCTAATTTTTGTGTTCATGTCACTGAATTGCATGAGGTTTAGAATCATATCAGATGATGACTCCAGATTTGTTTGGACTTTTTTCTTTAAGCATAAGGGGTGAACAAAAAAAAAAAAAAAAACTGATCTTTGTCAATTCTATTGCGAATAGGAATTACAAATATCAGACATTTAAAGTTGCCCTTTTCTCTGTTTAAAAGAAGAAAAACAGTGTGTAGGCACATGTCCCTATAAAATCTATCCTTTTTTGTCGAAATTGGTTTTATTTTTATCAGTTTTATCGTTCATATCCTCCAAAATTTTCCCAAAAGTAATATTATTTGCTTACAAGAACTAAGGCAAAAGACCTGACGACACCTTCCCCCTAATGACAGGGCGTAATAGGGAAGGAAAGGGTCGTCCCCTTTGAGACATCCTGGGAGGCAGGGTTCGGATCCTCTAATAAAGCAACCTAAAACCTTCGTCTAATGAGGAAGCAAAGCTGTCACTGTCCCGCTGTTACAAAACAAGCGCTGCTCAAGTGGACAGGGACTTTTTTTTTTTTTTTCTTTCTTTTTTTTTTTTTCTTTCTTTTTAATGCTGGTGGCGGAAATCATACATTTTCAAGTTTCTCTAGGATTCCAAGATTGTTCATTGCATAGTAACAATAGGAAGTAAATAACTCTAAATGTTTTCTCCATTGTGACTGAATGTTTACTAACATGTTTTTAATATAGTACGACATAGCTGTGCATGTACGACGTACTCAAATATCCATGAACACTCTTCGTGCGAGAAAAATAACGACAGATGATCTTACCAAGATCAACCGTGGTATATTTTGGTCAGGAATGAGGGATGAAAAAGTCAAACCCCTATAAAATGCTTAAAACTTCCGATTCACACCTCAGAAACCACAACCAGTATGACTGTTTACCCATTTCTGATTTCTAAAATATTCGTAACATTAAATCCTTATAGGGGTAGGTCTAATGTCCATTTTGGGTTAAGATGATCTCGTTTTTACCTTCATAAGGCAGACACTCGGTCATTCGTCCCATTGTCCCACTCATTTTTTGTAACTATCAATCTTGGCTTGAAAACTAAGCTTAGACATAATATGAAATTAACATGTAGATAAATATATGAATTTCGTTTTTAAAGTCAACTTATCCGTTTAATTTATATATACTTCTACTCTGATATACATACATACATTATATATACATATATGTATATATGTGTGTGTAAGTATGTATGTACGTGCATATGGTTGGGTATATCTGTATATCAGAGTAGAAGTATTACATGAATTAAACGGATACGTTGACTTTAAAAACGAAATTTATATAATTAAGTCTGTTTGTGTGGCTACTCATACATAACGTAGGAATTTCATGTATAAATCACTGTAAGGTTTACTCTGAGAAATAGAAAGAGAATATTATGAGATAAAACCGTAATGAACTTCCCAAAGAAATCCAATCATCTATCAAGCATCTGTTATCTCTCTCCCTTGTTATGGTTGAGAGCTGGTGATGGACAGCGTATCCATGATAATGTTATTCTAACACTGTTCTGTTATCTCGTCCCCTCTTTTAACCACTTTTAATCTCTTTTACTGTCTCGGGGTGGAATGCACAACGCAAAGAGAATGAGTAAAAATGGAACGGTATATTGAATTATTGAATTAATGTATGCGTTAATGCATCTGAATATACTT
>NC_061087.1:81116565-81126565 GCF_015104395.2 Macrobrachium nipponense
TTCCATTGCACGACTTCCTTGCCCAGAATCAAGGACCAATGAAACTGGGATAAAGTTGCTACCCCGATACAACAACAGATCTGACAATAGGTTATGGCTCACATTGAAATTACCCACCTGTTGTTAACTAGATCGAAAGCTGCCAAAATCACTAAACCGAAAGCGAGTAGTATGTAACGAACGTGTCACAAAAATCTCGCTGCTGCTGTTTTCAAGAGAGAACCATCTTCCAATATCTTACCTTTTCTTAGTCTTCTGTGATGGTTAGATGGAGCTAGCCTGCTTTACATTATATATTCTCATTGTTTTCCTTATTTGCCTTCATTGGTTACTTTAATTAATTTCCTTGACGTTGGAAGTCCTTACTGTAGTTTATTTATATACTATGAAATTATGTTAGTTATTAGTTTTAAATTATTATCATTATTATTATTATTATTATTATTATTATTATTATTATTATTATTATTATTATTATTATTATTACTAGCAAACATATGTATTCAGAAATTGTGTATGAAAATTCGTAAAGTAACAACTATGTATACGGGCATAACCAGCCTCGTTTCACGAGAAGAACCAGCTCCGTTTCAGGGAATTCCTTTCCACCCCCACCCCCTTCGGAGGAGGAGGGGAAGGTAAGATGAAACCTTATTATAAACCATCTTAGGGTCCCCAGCATAACCCTGCAAAGTTTCATGCCCATAGGACCAACCGTATGGCCGTGATTGAATGACAGACGGACGGACAGACATTACGCCCATTGTAGTAAGGTTATTATTATTATTATTATTATTATTATTATTATTATTATTATTATTATTATTATTATTATTATTATTATTATTATCAAACCTGCAATCCTAATAAGAAAATCAGAATACGTGCAGCCAAAGACTCCAACGGGAAAAGCAGCTAATTGTGGAAAAAGGAAAAAAAAAAAAAAAGATAAGCTCAGTAAACTGTGAAATGAGAGTATGGCGTGAAACTTAAACAATAAAAAGATTTGTACCGAGTCTGAACTTTCCAAAGATTTAGCAACTCAAGGAGGAAAATGATTAATGTGGTCATAATTCGAACATAATTTTGAATGCACTTACAATTACCTGCATGAAGAAGATCAATGGAACAAATGGAACACGTTTTCTATTAAACTTGGATGGGAAACATATGCTAAGGATTATTTCAAAATTGCATGATGTGTAAAACAAATCAATTCAATTCGATAACGTAGCTTTGTCTCTTGAATATTCCTTCGTTTCGTAAAAACATAAATGAAGAGCTTCAAAAAATGCAAAGCTTCCCTCGCTTCAGTGGAAATGACTCATCGTTAATCAAATGAAAATCTATTGGATAAAAGTTACATTATTAATTCTATAAAATATGATTTGTATTATAAATTGCAGATCATGCTCTCTGACTTTGGAATTGCCAAACGAAAATTCATTTTATTGTGAATTTCGACGTTATTCTGGTCTTTCCTATAATAATTGTAGCAATATAATTACTATTCTTGATAGTGTGATTAGTGATATTACTTTCATTGTTTTAGTTTCCACTAAGGTTACCATGTTGTCGCTGTTATTGCTGTTGGTTATTTTTACAGTAATTGTTGGGTTAACAGTCGAAACTTTTATCTTATTAAAAAAATTTTCTAGTTATCAAAATACCTACTGTAAAGTGGTATAGATATGTTGATGATATTTTAGCTCTTCTGCCTGCTGGCATTGATGTAAATGATTTACTCCCTAAATTAAATAACCAGGTACCATCGATTAAGTTTACTCTAGAATTGGAAAAAGACAATTGCCTCTCTTTCTTAGATGTTTTGATGCATAGAGAACCATTTCAATGTAAATTCAGTATTTATAGGAAACCTACCAACAATATAACTTATGTTCATTTCTATTCAGGCCACCATCTTAACATCAAAATATCAGTTTGTTCTTCTATGTTTTTACGAGCATTGCGCATTGTCAATCCCCAATATTTGGATCAAGAAATTGAACACATGAGAAAAATAGGGAAAGATTTATGTTATCCTTCACATATATTAGATATTTTCTATATCAAAGCCCACAAAAAGTTTGACAGTGTAACACGGAGAAAGAAAATTCTGAGAACATTCTCAGTTTGTCTTATTTTAACGGATTTGAAACCATTAAATCATTATTAAAAGCCTGTAATGTCAACCTTGTTTTTTCCTATAATAAAACACTAAAAGGAAAGTTAATAAAAAAATGGCCCCAGGGAAAGCAACAACATAATTTATAAAATTCCATGTATGGACTGCCCTTCCTTTTATCTCGGACAGTCGAGCAAGGGCTTAGAAGTACGATTAAAACAGCATAAATATTCTGTCAAAACTGGGCAAACATCTAATGCAATATTCATTCATTTAAGTGAAAACAACCACCGGATAAATTGGGTTGGTAGTTCAGTAATTGCAAGATCAAAAGATGTCTTATCACGAAATCTTTTAGAATCTGCCAAAATGCAACTTACTTCCCATTGTAATTTTAATATTAGTCGTGGCCTGTTTCATTTAGAACCTTGTATTTGCAACATGTTTAAGAATGCTCTCAAATATATAATTACAGACTTATATACAGATTAGTTGCCTTAGAGATATTTTCTTTATATATGTATGTTTAATATGCTTTGTGAATAAGTTTTTGTTTACCAAAGAACTGAATGTGGTCAGCTGCTGCCCCTGTATAATCCTTTAATTGTCTTGTCCCTGTGTCTGAGCAGTTGGACTTAATCTATTTGTTCTTAAATTGTACCCATGTATATGCTTGTTTTGAAAGGTTACTCATTCTCCAGTTGTGTTGGATTCCAGGTGCTAATCTCCTTATAATCCCTATCTGTCACTTATACACCTTTCCTGTACTCTCAATTTCGCATGTAAGACAGTTTGTCTGCTAAGTAAAGGACATTGAGTCGAAAGAAACTCCGTTGTTTATCTTTCCTTCGTGGCTTATACCTTTATATATATGTATATATGTATATATATATATATTTATATATATATATATATAGATATAGTATATATATATATATGTATATGTAATATATATATATAATATATAACATACGATATATATAATATATATATATATATATATATATATATATATATAGATATATATATATATATCCATTTTGTTATATCAATGAACACTAAGAATTGTAATTACTCACTATCTCATTCCTTAATTACTATATATATATATATATATATATATATATATATATATATATATATATATATATATATATATATATCACTCTATCACTGCTGCCTCTCAGCGTTCAAGTCGCTGTTGTCGTTTTCATGGAGTTCAGCTGAAATTCCACAAAATATGTGTCATACGGACGCACTGACTTTTTGGCGACGGGTCAATATAGGAAGAGACACGTGCGCAAGGTCACCTACACGCAAACAACACTCAGACACACATACGCGCACACACACACACACACACACACACACACACACACATATATATATATATATATACATATATATATATATATATATATATATATATATATGTATATATATATGTGTGTGTGTGTGTGTGTGCGTGTGTGTGTGTGTGTCTGAGTGTTGTTTGCGTGCAGGTGACCTTGCGTACGTGTCTCTTCCTATATTGACCCGTCGCCAAAAAATCAGTGAGTCCGTATGACACATATTTTGTGGAATTTCAGCTGAACTCCATGAAAACGACAACAGCGACTTGAACGCTGAGAGGCAGCAGTGATGGAGTGACACACGCCCACTGGATTTTGAATTAATTTGATTTTTGGCGGCGAGGCACCGCTCGGCGACACATGACAGCAGCATTTTGGGCAAAAGGGCAAAGCCTTTGGTTTTTTGGGGAAAAGGGGCTTCCAGGGCTTTTGGTTGCTTTGTGTAATACTTCGATGCTCTGGATATGTTGTACTTGGGTAGGGGTGAGGAAGGGGAAAGGAGAGAGGGTATGGTGGATTGGAGGGCATGAGAAGAGACGTAGGTGGTGTTAGAAATGAAGGAATATAGCAAAGAAATTTATAGATATCAAAATCACCAAAATGTATTTTTTTTCTATTGGTTATTATTTTTAATTCGAATGTAAATGAACACGTTGAGAGGTTGCAGTTAAAAATAAACAATGCTTTTATCCTTTTCATGAAATAAGGCAATAATTTTTATCAAAATTACAATACGGTGAGCCAGATTCAATTTTATATTAGTATTATTAAGTACCTGAAATAATAACGGCAGTATTCACCTCATTTTGCTATCGCCTCGCCAAGTGTAATACTGTATATAAAGATTTCGCGGCAGTCGAACGTGGCGAACAATAATCCTCTCGGGTATCAGCGCAGCACACACAAAGATATATATATATATATATATATATATATATATATATATATATATATATATATATATATACATATATATATATATATATATATATATATATATATATATATCGAAGCTATATACTCCTACATATATCGATGTCCCTGTGCGTGCAAGCATGTGCGTGCGCCCATTCAACAATATATTCATTCCCAAACAATTAATGCGTCAGTTTAATACAGAAGCTGAAAGCGGAACACCAATACATTTATTTTGGAATTTCGACAGAAATTCATGAAATGATGACCGCCAGTTGAACGCTGAGAGGCAACAGTGGCAAAATGACACATATCCACCGATTTTGAGCGAATTTGATTTTTGGCGGCGAAGCCTAGCGCTCGGTGATACATGACAGCAGCATTTTGGGCGAAAGTGCAAAAAGGTTTATGTGGGAGGGGGGCGGGAGAAGGGGAAAGACGCTTTTAGACCCTTTATGTACTACTTAAGTGCTCTAGATATGTTGCCGTTGGGGTGCGGTAAGGAAAGGGAGAGAGGGAATGGTGGGTGATTGAGAGGGAATGAGAAGAGAAACAGGTGGTAATGAAAATGAAGGAATATAAGGTGTTCGATTATGAAATTTGTTATATCATTCTGTTCGGAAACTTTCAGATTTCTTTTTTTATTTATTTTTATATATATTTAGAAATTAACACTTTCATCATTCTCATGATCAAAGTCAACAATTTCCATCACAAATCTCACTGGGGTATTCTAGATTAAATTGGATTATTGTAATTATTATTATTATTATCATTATTATCAACAACGTACCTGTCCCGCTATAAATGACACCGATATCCAAGTAATTTTGCAATCGCAGTGTACTTCCATATATATGTATATGTATATATATATATATATATATATATATATATATATATATATATATATATATATATATATATATATATTATATATATGTGTGTGTGTGTGTGTGTGTGTGTGTGTGTGTGTGTGTGTGTGCTGAAAAAACTTCGAGTCGATGTAAAGAATGTAAGAGTTTTGGTCTATTTGATAAATCAGGAAGCCCAGCATGGAGTAAAATTGGACTCTCTCACTCTAAGACTCCGATGCATAAATTTACTGGGATACGAAAACACTTGCATTATCTGGTACCAGATATAAAGGCCTTATGGAATTCTTTCTGTTTTCTTTGTATGTTTGCGTGTTCCTACACACACGCAGCACATAGAAACGCATGCACACACACATACACACAAACACATAAATAGTTATATATATATATATATATATATATATATATATATATATATATATATATATAGATATATATATATATATATATATATATAGTATATATATTTAATATATTTATAAATGTGTGAGCTTTAGAAATCAGAACCGCTTGACCGATGTAGACAAAATTTGGAACGCGGACATTATTCGACCCTTCTGAGATAATGTATTAGCTTTCAAACCCGTACTCCGCCCCATCCCCTCCCCTATCGCCCAACACCCTGCCCCCCTCCGTTTGTAACTTATCTAAAGGTTTATCACACCAGATTTCATGTACCTGGATAGAGGTGATAGACGGCACAGTTATACCTGAAAAATGGGACAGTCATCTTAGTAACATCTAGATAAAAAGGTATGCAGTCTCCTTAGTAATACAGGTATCAAAATGATAGTCACCATAGTAATATCTGATGAAAGGAACAATCTTTACTATAATACCTAGATAGAAGGGACAGACAGCAGAGTAGCATCTGGATAAAAGGAACAGTCACCACAGTAATGCATAGATACAAGGGACAGCCACCACAATACTTCAATAAAAGGGACAGCAACCACAGTAATAGCTGGGTAAAAGGGACATTCACCATGGTAAAAGTGGGATAAAAAGTACAGCCACCAAAAGTAACACCGGGATAAAAGGGACAGTCACCGCAGTAACAATGGGATGAAATGACACTCACTAAAGTAATACCTGGATGTAAAAGACAGTCACCACAGTAATAGTTGGATAAAACGGACAGGTAACACAGTAATAGCTGGATGAAAGGGGTAGTTAACAGAGTAAAAGTGGGATAAAAGGGACAGCCACCAAAAGTAACACCAGGATAAAAGGCGCTGTTACCACAGTAATAATGGGATAAAAGTACAGTCACCAAATTAATACCTGGATAAAAGGGACAGTTATAATGAAAAAAAAAAAAAAAAAAGAAAGTCACTAAAGTAATACTGGATAAAAGCGGCAGCCACCATGGTAATAATGGAATAAAAGGACAGTTACTAAAGCAATACCTGGATAAAAGGGACAGTCACTATAGTAATAATAGTATAACAGGAACAACCAACAAAGTAATAACTGGATAACAGGGACAGTGTAACAAGCGAAGTTGTTTTTCATCACCAATAATTGCTTGTTTAACTATAGTGCGTTTTTCCTTTTTTTTTCTTTCATGACGTTTGGTAGGCTGTCTTACTCTGACATTGCAGTGTAGTATCGATAATTACGACGTTAATGGAGGTCGACTTCCATGCTTTAGGAACCTTTTACGAAGTACCGGTAGCGTTTTACGCTCTTATAACGAAGGAAGAAGCAAGAAACTAGTCAGGAGACTTTGGTGATAGTTGGTTACCGTTAGTACGTAAGTTTGTGGACGCCCACGAGTTTCTCTGCACGTGCTACTGTATATTATGTTGTAACTGCCCCCAACCAAGACTGGTGTATTAGATGTCATTTGCGGCGCAAATGGTTAGAGAGCTCTCTAGAAAGGAACATTTTCTCGTATTGTAGTAATATCGCATGGTGAATAGAAAGGAACATTTCTTCTATTGTGGGAGATACTGTAAATTCATAATTAGAAGATTTGAAGATTCCTGGATCTACTCAAAGTTAAGCAGACTTTTCACAAGACATGGTTTCTCGGCAAGGGAGGAATCTACATAATTTGGATGTTACCAAGAACTCAGGATTTATCACTTCAGTATACATAATGTTAAGTATTAGTGTATGCACTGATTAAGTATTAGTACTCACGAAAATTGCTAATAAATTCATTTAATGTTTATTCAGTTTCTTTGTCCACAAGCTTTTCTTGTAATCTTATCCAGGGGACATTGAGTCCGGATAAGATTAGAATAAAGAACCTGGTTATGGGATAACGAGGTCCGTAACAGTCACCACAGTAATAATGGGATAAAAGGACGGTCTCCAAAGTAATACCTGGATAAAAGTGACAGTCACCACAGTAATAATGGGATAAAAGGACGGTCTCCAAAGTAATACCTGGATAAAAGTGACAGTCACCACAGTAATAATGGGATAAAAGGAACAGCCACAAAAAGTAATACCTGGATAAAAGGGACAACCACCACAGTAATAATGGGATAAAAGAACAGTCACCAAAGTAATACCTGGATAAAAGGGACAGTCACCACAGTAATAATGGGATAAAAGGAACAGCCACAAAAAGTAATACCTGGATAAAAGGGACAACCACCTCAGTAATAATGAGATAAAAGAACAGTCACCAAAGTAATACCTGGATAAAGGGACAGTCACCACAATTGTAACTAAATAAAAAGGACAGCCACCAAAATAATAACTAGCGCCTCAGTGGCGTGGTCGGTATGGTGTTGTCGTGCCACCTCGGGGGCCGCGAGTTCGATTCTCGGGCATTCCACTGAGGGGGTCAGAGATGTGTATTTCTTGTGATATAAGTTCACTCTCGACGTGGTTCGGAAGTCACTTAAAGCCGTTGGTCCCGTTGCTGAATAACCACTGGTTCCATGCAACGTAAAAACACCATACACACACACAGCAAAGTAATAACTGGATAAAAGAAACAGTCACCAAAAATAATACCTGGACAAAAGGGGGCAGGTACCACAGTAATAATGGGATAAAAGGAACAGCTACCAAAGTAATACCTGGATAAGCGGGACAGTCACCACAATAATAATGGGATAAAAGGACAGTCACCAAAGTAATACCTGGATAAAAGGGTCAGTCACCACAGTAATTCCATGGTAAAAGATAGTCACCACAGTAATAATAGGATACAAGGTATAGTTAGTGAAGTAATTCCTGGATAAAAGGGACAGATAGTACAGTAATACCTGGATGACAGTCACAGTCACCACATTAATTGAGGGATAAAAGTTGACAGTGAGTACAGTAGTCCCTGGATAAAATGGACAGTCACCACAGTGATACCTGCATAAAACGAACAGGCAGCATAGTAATACTTGGTTAAAGTTAAAGTAAAAGTCATCGAAAGCCATTTTTAGTTTATAATGGTAACTAACAAATAAGTCTTTTACTTTCCTAAAGATATGCAGTTTGTTATGTATCGTTGATATTTCCGTCTTAGAGTTTTTATTATAATCTCAAAGGAAAATATCTAGTCACATTTTTTGACGGGAAGTCAAGCATCCATCGGAGGCTTATTAAATCACAAAGCCATTCCTCTCATCTGTTTTGTAACCATCTGTGCCCACTGAAGACTTAACTCTTCCTTTACAATATGAGGGGAAAATAAGATGTACTAGAATATTTTACAGTAGAAAGGGCAAGGGTCAACTTTGACCATAAGGTTTCAAATAATGGTCATACTAAAACCATAATTACGTTCAATTCAAAGAGAAGGACCTTAGATGAAGAGAACTGATAAATAATAAATAAATAAATAAACAAATAAGGAAATTGCTCCACTAGATTCTCATTTCTCAGTAGCCAAAGGCTTACAGCAACATACCCAACTGATTATAGATCCTACATTATATATGTATATATACATATATATATATATATATATATATATATATATATATATATATACATATACATATCAAGAAGATTCCAGTAGTCTTGCCCCCATCCCCACCAAAATAATGGAATAATTCATGAAAAGGAACAATAACATCCTCCAATGAGAGAGAGAGAGAGAGAGAGAGAGAGAGAGAGAGAGAGAAGAGAGAGAGAAGAATCGAAAATTAGAGAAAATCGGCAATTTCGAAATTGTCAATAAATTTTTGCACTGGCATCTAATTTCGGGCTTGAAGCCACACAGAAATAAAGTTGGAAGGAAACAGGAAAGGGGTTTGGTTATGAAGGGGAAGAGAAGGACTGACCCCATTTTTGGCCGCCGGAGTCTTCAAGCTTGGATTCATACGATTTTGACATTTCTGAAAGTATGTCTAATTATGTCCCTTAAAAGACTTTTTTTTAAATAGTTACCTTATTCTAGACTTGCAGTGATATAATTCTAGATAACTTAAACGCATGTAACATTTTTTTTTAAATGTAATACTAAATAACTCACATAACAATGTAAAGGAGATAAATACCCCATCTGAAATATGTAGTTAAAAGGCACGTTGGGCAGAAGTTGATAGCCTTGAATTACCATTGTCCCTAAGCTCAACGATTAATTATTACCCATATCTTACCACTAATTTTTTAATGAAAATATGTTTAAGAGAAATGTATTCCTGATGTTGTAAATTATATAATACGAGAATTCGGCACTGCAAAACAAAATTCTTTATTACTTTGTATTCGTTCACGAAGATCAATATTGATAAATGAAACACAAAACGCAATCGTTTAAAAGAGCA
>NC_061087.1:81131565-81184065 GCF_015104395.2 Macrobrachium nipponense
CAGACAAACATCTGTCTATCTGATAGCGTTAACAGTTTGTATATTGTAGTACATAATGCTTCCTTGATTATTCAAGAATATGAACCATGCATTTTTTTATTCACTTTTGAATAGTTGAGAGTATAGTAGGCTGCTTTACCTCATATATAAAAGTGTTATGCAACGCAACAGATACAAAGAAAAGAATGATTTTATACTAGAATATGCGAAGACGCAGTCATTTCCATTGTTCAAGATGCCTCTGGGAGGGAAATGAGCTTCTTTTGCTCCACAATGCAAAAACAGAACAGTAAGAAGGTTAATGTCCCGGAAGATATGGAGATGAGAAAACATTAGCCTAAGAATATGTGACTTAGGGGAGATGCAAAACGAAAGAGCACGGTCTTTTAGGAATGACAGTAAAATCTGAATATTATTATTATTAATTATTATTATTATTATTATTATTATTATTATTATTATTATTATTATTATTATCCAAAAGATAATCCCTATTCATATGGAACAAGCCTACAGGAGCCATTATACTGAGTGATCTATTTGGTCCCAGTTCTTGCTCTTAGGCCTAGATCTGGCATTCTACCTGATCCTTCGTTCCAGCCCCATGAGAGATGAAAATCAGCTCAGTGGTCTGGTTAAACTACTTTTATTATAATAATAATAATAATAATAATAATAATAATAATAATAATAATAATTAATAATTATAATAATAATAATAATAATAATAATAATAATAATAATAATAATAATACAGGATCCATTGACTTGAAATTCTAGCTTCCAAAGAATATGGCGCTCATTTATAAGAAGTTATAGAAGATAATAGCAAATACAGAGAAAAGAGATCAGTTACTGGAAAAGGAGAAAAAAGATAAATAATTAGCTTAATAAACAAACCAGTAAAATATATAACACGAATAAGATTATCGACTGAAAAGTAAAATTCACAAAGGTTGGTAATAGCATAAGCCTAACGTGTGTACATACTTAGGTTCTTTGTGCAATAAAGAAAAATATAATAACCACTTTATTCCAGCGAAAATGAAGGCTTTAAATTTTTCATCTACGTGTCTTGCCTTTTATCTTTATTCATTGCCTTCTGTGTATGTTTATTTCATTTTTTATAAGGATGAAGCTGTTCATTATTATATCTCCCTTATTTTTTTTTATTTACATATCTTTCATTATTGTAAAGTGCGCAAGATAATCCTAAGACATATAATCAACGAAAGTATGATTGCTGCCGGGTCTCTTTCTTATGAATGATTATCAGTTTATAGTATTATGAACATTACCACAAAACGCGAATTAGTACATTCATTTGAGTCTAACAGACGATGAAGTATTGGTTAACGTAACACAAAGTGCTTTGTCTCAGTCTGCAACGAAGTCATTTACTAGGGGACGTAAACGGATTTATAATCGAAGATTGAGTCATTTTTGGAGTTATTAGTAAAGACTATTCGAATAAAAAAAAATGGAAGGGAATCTTACGTAGGATAGAAATAAAAATTTTGCAGAGCACGCCATACTTATAAACTAGTTGACTTTAAAAGCGTCATTCATTGATTTTATTTAGCTGTAAGTGAAATCCGAAAATCTCCAGCAGCAATTAAGGTGATTAATATAACCAAAAACAAATAAGTAAAAAAAAAAGAAAAAGTTACCTTCGATACGTAAAATTACTTAAATAAACTTCAGACTGAAAGTATTTCCTAACTTTCACCGTCCCATGATTACTTTAAACTAGCATGTTAATATTTTTATTGCCATCAAAGGTTTCAATTTTGACTCTAACCTGCCTAATGTTGATTGCATTATAAAATGGGGTATGTTCAATTTTCAGACCCAATTAAGTTTCGCTTATTATGATCATGAAATTGCAATTATTGTTTTCAGTCATGTTAATAAGTAACTCTATGGTATTTCTTTCTCCTGTTACCCTGCTTCATTCTGGATTTCAACTGAAGGCCGTAGCATGAAGTGATAGTTTAATTTATAACTGCGTTTGAATTATATAATATATATATATATATATATATATATATATATATATATATATATATATATATATATATATATCACAAGGCGGAGAGGTAAAGGCATGTCTCAGCGTACATAATTTATTACCGACGTTTCACATCGCTTCGATGCATTTACAAGTGTGGAGAATTGATAAAAATACAGACATATAAATAAGGCTTGTCCCTAATAAAACACGGTATAATATTTAAAATTGGACACTACAACGCTAAAACATTTAAAAGTAAAAAATACTGTACACAACACTAGGTTGGAGAGACAACCTACCAGAGTAAAAGATAGAAAGTGACTGAAGGACAGAGCGGGGAAAAGAAAAAAATAAATAAACCCCCCCCCCCCCCCCGCCCCCCCCCCCACACATAAAACTATACAAAAGACGAGAGACAGAACTGAAGTAAACATACAAGTAGTTAGGCTATGGACAACTGAACTGACGAGGACTGAGCATTTAAATTCGGTACATTGGTTTTGATTAAAATGGATTCCAATGTTAAAAGCCCATCCTCTTTATTGGCTGATCCAATAATTTTTAAATTACCGATGTCCAAGCGGGAGCGACAGGTAATAGAGTGGTTACGGACGCTAGATAGCTCTGGACTGGATAGTTTTCATCCTGTTCGGAAACTGACTCCTTTGTGGGCGCAGAAACGGACTTGTAGCAGCCTCTTCGTGCATCCAACATAAGTACGAACTATCCAATCCAGAGCTATCTAGCGTCCGTAACCACTCTATTACCTGTCGCTCCCGCTTGGACATCGGTCATTTTAAAATTATTGGATCAGCCAATAAAGACGATGAGCTTTTAATACTGGAATCCGTTTTATCAAAACCAATGTACCGAGTTTAAATGCCCAGTCCTCGTCAGTTCAGTTGTTCATAGCCTAACTACTTGTTTGCTTACTTCAGTTCTGTCTCTCGTCTTTTGTATAGTTTTTGTGTATGTGTGTGTGTGTGTGTATTTGTGTGTGTGGGTGTGTTTTATTTTATTTTTTCCTTTTCCCGGCTCTGTTCTTCAGTCACTTCCTATCTTTTACTCTGGTAGGTTGTCTCTCCAACCTATTGTTATTGTACGGTAATTTTTACATTTTAAATGTTTTAGTGTTTTAGTGTCCAATTTTAAATATTATACCATGTTTTATTAGTGACAAGTTTTATTTATATGTTTGTATTTTCCATCTATTCTCCACCCTTGAAAATGCATCAAAGCGATGTGAAATGTCGGCAATAAATTATGTACGCTGAGACATGCCTTTACCTCTGTAGGGCTTGAGCCCCCTTACCAGTCTTCTATATATATATATATATATATATATCTATATATATATATATATATAGATATATATATAATATATATAAATATATATATCATATAATAAATATATAATTATATATAAATATATATATATATAATATATATATATATTCTATATACACATACTATTTGTACAACTGAATCACGAAATATTGGAAAGTGATGAATATATATAAATAAAAACAAATTCCATGAAGGAAAGAGAACAATTAAAGTCTGCCAGGCCTTTCGGGTTTTTGTCTGCTGAGTAAAGGACAAAAAGTCGAAAGGCCTTGCAGAACTCCATTGTTTCTCTTTCCTTCGTGAAATTTGTCCTTATATATATATATATATATATATATATATATATATATATATATATATATATATATATATGTGTGTGTATAAATAAGTGTGTGCATAGTAGATACTTGCTTGTATAGCTGCTAAAAACCATTTTTTTCTGTTTTATTTGCTTCCATTTTCTTCTCACAGATTCAGTTCCAAAAAACAATTCGACAATATTAAAGTGAGGCTGTTGTGCAGCCCTAGAACGTTACATCACTGTCCCTAAGACAAACGCCGTTGTCCTTGACGTGAACCGGTAACCTTTCCATAACTCCAGAAGTCAATTCCCCCGCCGCTATGGCTTCTCCCCGCGGAAGGAATTAGCAGGCGATTACTGGGGGGTCTTAAGCCTATTTGAATTCCCTTGTCTTTGCTTAAAACAGCCTCTCTCCTGGAACACTTTGAATTTATCTCATATGTCTCATGATTTATTCACATTTATTTTTTTTTTTACTTTGGGTTTTACTTCCTTTCTTTAAGGTATTTAATGCTTGAGTGATCCAGAATGTTTTAGATCTTTACGTAAAAGTTAATTAATTGATGATAAAAAACATAATTCGTTTTTTCTTGCGTTATTTAAGGTATTATATATGCTATTTCTAGTAAGTTAGTAGTTTATATATATATATATATATATATATATATATATATATATATATATATATATATATTATATATAAATTGATGAATATTGTTCGTTAAGTGTATTGCCTTAACCAAACGTTTTCCTGTATTTAATCGCTATCTAAAATTGTTCATAAACAACTTTATTTATTTATTTACGATTTATTTATGTATATATTTATTTATTTATTTATTTTCATTTTTTTACGGTAGTTTGTTATCCAGTACTGAGCCTCTCTTTTTTTCCATTCCGTATGTTCTAGATTAATCGTTTCCACTGCTGTTACGAATTCAGTTCTCTTACTAAATCTCATGCAGTAAATACCTGAGGGAGTCATGTATGTATAATAAGTCGCGTGAGTTACAAGGCCAAGAAACACAACCAGTTTGCAATGTTCAAAGAGAAATGTTTTCGATAATCACCTTTTACTGGAGCTATTACTGGAGCTAAAAGAGCTTGCCTATGAAAGCAGATTTTCAGTAGTATGATTGCAACAATTTGGAAGCACAAATTTCTATATATTTTCTTTTTTTAGCTAAAATTGCAAACAACACCCCCCCCCCACAAAAAAAAAAAAAAAAAAAAAAAAAAAAAAAAAAAAAAAAAAAAAAACATAAGGGGAATAGTTGTATTCTATTTTTCTTTTATCTGATGTCTAAAATATGATAGTTTGGTATAAATTCTGAAACCATCTCTCTCTCTTTTATTATCCACTATATATTTGTTAACTACAGAATACAATATATGAAAAAATAACCAGAAAAGCAAATCATATAAATCAAATACACTAACATGTGAGCCTTCTTGACTAAAAAGGAAAAAAAAGGAAGAAATGGCATCTATTGTGTTAAACAGAAACTTATCTTAATGCTCCCTTTATCCCGTATTATTTTGTCTCCCAGATCTATTTTAGGCCTAAATGATTCGACCCTACCACTCCAAGCATTGTCTTCCTTTTGTTTGGCAAACGGAAGGAAAACTTCCCCATTTGTTTGTTCAGCCTAGACTATCTTGGACCCAAGGATACTATAGTAGATTCACATCAGTCGTGCATTTGACGTCTAGGCCAGTCCCTTACGACGCTCCTGATTGGCTGTTAATAAGCCAATCACAGGGCTGTAAATTTTCAGTCTCTCGAGAGAGTTCACATAGGCAGGATGTATGTTCCACCTCTCCTGAAAGAGGCATCCCTAGGCATCGGGTGCACGGTTGATGTGAATCTACTATAGAAGTATATGTTTTTATACGGAGAAAGTTTGGAGAGAGCAATGTTTAGCTTCCTGGTAATCTTAATTATTTCCCGTAAAGCATATGACTTTCTGCTCTACTTAAGTAAAGAAACGTAAAGGTTGAATAATCTTGAAATATTAAATTCATGGAATATAAATTTCAAAAAAATGTACTAGAAGAGAGGTGATTTTGACATTTATGAAATATTAATTTCAGGATAATACTAAAAGAAGTCATTTTGGTATTATAAAGTGAAATTTTAATAAGAAAATTTTCCTCTAACAGAAAAAAAATTTCCACAGGAAAATGTTTTATTCCTCTTCATGATGAAGAAGGTTTTACTGTTGCTACTCCTCAAGGCTTTTTCCCTTCTCATGTTTTCTTTCATTGTAGTTTGTTTTATTTTATTTTATTTTATTTTTAAAGATTGTCGTCGCAACTGAAAAAAAAAATCTGTTCTAGAGTAATAACCTACTTTAGTATATGAAAACAAAATGAGCATTTAGTACATAAATGCAGGAGTGTCTATATACATCAAACAAACAGGCTGATAGATGTAACTCATTAAAACCGTTAAGAATATTCTCTCTCTCTCTCTCTCTCTCTCTCTCTCTCTCTCTCTCTCTCTCTCTCTCTCTCTCTCCGAGCAAAGTAAAATAGCATATTTCATACTATTCATTTTAGTTTGAGGTGAAAATTTGATTGCCATAGTACTAGGCTGATTACACATTAAAAGGTATCGGTTACTTATAATGCTGTGCTGAATAACGTATTATTTATCTTAGTGCAAGGCATTATTTGACACTGACTTAGGGAAAAACGTAGAAAACTTTTTTTAATGCAATATTAGTTTCTGGTTTAGCATTAAACACACACACACACACAGATATATATATATATATATATATATATATATATATATATATATATATATATATATATATATATATATATATATATATATATATATATGTGTGTGTGTGTGTGTGTGTGTGCGTGTGTGTGTGGGGAGGGGGTGGGGGTTGGGTATGAATGTATATGTAATGCTAGACCCTGAAAACTAATAATTGCATAAATTTTTTATTTTTTTTTTACATTTCTCTTTAAGGCAGATTATATATATATATATATATATATATATATATATATATATATATATATATATATATATATATATATATATTACGAAAAAAAGGGATACTAATATCGCATCCAAATATTTTTCCATTTTCGTTTCCTGTACAGATGGACAATGTGGTTCCCCAGAAACAGTGGACGTCCCATGTTTGAAGAGAGAGAGGGAGAGAGAGAGAAAGAGATCGACTTTGTAACTTGCACTGTCGTCCCTTTTCGAGAGCAAAGGGAGAAGGGTCGCCAAAGCAGAGCGCACTTGTAATTCACTTTCGTGTCACAGAATTTTAGGGATTTTCTGAGTCCACTTTACCAATATTTATTTAATTTTTTTTTATACGCAAAAGGAGTAAGCTTTATTAAATATATATTCATGGCTGCGAATTAATAATAATAATAATAATAATAATAATAATAATAATAATAATAATAATAGCTGTATCCAATAAATGTTGATTAGTTGTATACAATAATAATAATAATAATAAAAATAATTGCTGTATCCAATATATATTTCGTAATTGTAAATAATAATAATAATAATAATAATAATAATAATAATAATAATACAGGTTTTATTGAAAATAATGGCTATTTCAGCCGCGTTTATTTTGTATAGAATTTTCTCTAAGCTTCTTATTACTGACTTTCCTCTGTTCTGAAGTTGACTATTAAAACGCCAAATGCGTAATTCATATCAAAACGTGGTATTTGACAAATACCACGTTTTTGACATGAATCCCCCATATGGCGATTTAACAGGTAACTTGAGTACAGAAGAGATGTCAGTAACAATAATAATGATAATAACATTGTTTGAAGGAGCATAACTGGCGCAAACCAAGTAACTTTATCCGACCTGCAAAATACTATCCCTAATTGAAACACTTTCGATGTCGGTGTGACCATTGTCTGTATAACTGAGGTCCCTTTTCTCCTAAAATCGCATTTCCATCCATCTCAAAATCTAAAAGTGAGGCCCCTTCCCCCCAATAAATCATATTCCTATCTCTCCCAAAATTAATCAGGTGTTCTCAGTTTCTATATAAATTGTTGCTCAAGCAATAAATAAACGATTCTTTAATCAACTGCCAGAAGGGTGAACTAGAGTCATTTATTCACAGAAAACTGAGAAATAAAAACTATTGAGATGGCTATAATGTCTGGCTATCCACAATTTTTCTGTGCATCCTCAGAACTTAAGAGTTACCGAGGCTAGATGGCTGCAGATTGTTATGTTGATCATCCACCCTCCAATCATCAAACATACCAAATTGCAGCAATCGAACCTCAGTAGATTTTATTTTATTTAAGGTCAAAGTTAGCCATGATTATGCGTCTGGCACGGCTATATATGTCAACAACACAGGCCACCACGTTTCATGGCCGGCGGCTGAGAGTTTCATGTGTTGTGGCTGAGAGTTTATGCATACAGCATTATACGCTGTACAGAAAACTCAATTGCCCCGCAACTTCCGCGCATTTTTTGCGTGGTTGTTCTTTACAATCGGCGTTTTCCATTCAGGTATTGTCCTTGAGAAGCTTTCACATTTTAGCCCAAGCTATTCAGATTTGTAAACGAGGCGAGGCTGCTGGTCATGAGAGCCTCTCCTTACACGCATTAAAGTAACCCCCGCCCCCTTCCTCTCTTCTCCAGCCTCCTAACCAACCCTTCCCCGTAACCCCCTATCAACTACTGTCCTCTCAAATCCTGCTACCAACGGAATCTGCTCCTTCACTTGGAATGGATTCCCCCAACCAACTTGGCAGTGGTTTGCGATAGTACTAGACGCATGACGCTGCTCGTCCGGTCATGGAAAACTACGTTATGTCATTCTATGGCGGTCTTGTTGTATTTATATAATGGCTAAACGAAAACGTTGAATAGCTCCTTCATTCGTGCTGGGAGCATTATGTATAATGATAATTATTTCTTGGTCACGAAATCACGGAGTTCATTAACTTTCTCATTCCACAACTCACGTATCCTTTTCAAAATTGATATGGCCAGCTCATTTTAACTTAACGGATATCCTTTAATATTATTATTATTATTATTATTATTATTATTATTATTATTATTATTATTATCATGATGATGATGATGATGATGATTATTATTATTCCAAAAAGTATTCCACATTAAAGTTAAATTACTATTATTATTATTGTTATTGCTGTTTGAAATGTATTTTGTGAAACATCCGATAGAACCATATTATCTTCGTGTTTACTCGAGGAAAACGATAAATTCTCAAGCCACACTAAACTGAAAGCAAATAGTCATTTAATTCCTTTATCGACCTTTAACACACAAATATCTCACAGAAGTTAAATAAAAGACACATGAGAATTCAACACCACGAGTTTTCCCAATCCATGAGAATCTCTCCCCTGCATCATCAGAGTCGCCAGGAAAGTTCCTCCATGAATTTCATTTAAATCTTTCTTGTTTTCTCATATGGTGAACAAAGTTGACACTCAGAAAATAATTTTATTTCATTTCTTTATTCTTACTTCTAACAACGATTTCAGTCACGCTGGTGAGAATGGAAACTTTTTAAGCTATGAAATGAAAAGCAATATACTTTTTCCAATAAGTGCTACAATGGATTATCTATCTGTCTATCTATCTGCTATAATGTATCTCTTTTGGAGGCGGTAGTTACAACACCCTAGAGCCTCCTGCTGGTTCCTAGCAAGTCCCCAAGGATATGATTGCTTAGTCTGTAAAGACAAGTATTGTGCCCGCTTTTTCTCTCCGTCCGCCCTTTTTCTGTCCGCCCTCAGATCTTAAAAACTACTGATGCTAGGTTGATCAAATTGCAGCCCTCTAGCCTCAGTAGTTTTTATTGTATTGAAGGTTAGATTTAGCCATAATCGTGCGTCTGGCAACCAGATTGGCCCAGGCCACCATCAGACCGTGGTTAAATTTTCATAGGTTGCGGTTAATACAGCATTATACCGAGACCGGTGAAAGATAGATCTATTTTCGGTGGCTTTGATTACACGCTGTACAGAAAACTTGATCACGCCGAAGAAACTTCGGTATTTTCAACTTTTTCTTTTCTTTCTGTTTAGGCAAGTACCCATTCAATAGGTCAACTAGTATCCAGCATGCTGGGATCAAAACACAAACCTTGCAAACGTGAACCATTGTAAAACTAAACTATGGCAAATACTCTCTCTCTCTCTTCTCTCTCTCTCTCTCTCTCTCTCTCTCTCTCTCATACGCGTCTCTATGTACATGTACGATTGTGAGTGTGTGTGTGCGTGTGTTTTGGTATTTATGTCAGTGCAACGGGCTTCTTGCAGATTTAATGTATAAACTTTTATCATAAAGAAAGCATTTTCCCCCAAAGTATTTTTCCTAAAATATTTTTCCACAGAACGTTGTTTAAATATTTGTACTATTGTGATTCCCGTAAACAACAATAAATCTCAAGTAAAAAGACTTCATATTAAGAAATTCTTCACAAAAATAGAAACACCGATTACATGTCAGTAAAGCCTCTAGGAACTATCTCTATAAAAGAATAAAAACGATGTTCATAAAAGACGTCCATAAATAGCTGTTACATTTTATTTTCTTTCTTGCTCCTTATAAACGAATGAATTATATTTTCAGTCTTCCTTCTTTTATTTATTCTTGCTTCTTTGAAATGAGTTGGTCATATTTGTCACTTTCCTCTTTGAAATGAATGAATCATATTTTCTGTATTGCCTCTCAAAACTGAAGTGATCATACATTTTTTCTTGTTTTAAATGAAGTGGTCGTATCTTTTTTGGGGCTCCTTTTAAATGAATAGATCATATGGTATGTTTGCTTCTTATAAATTAATGAATGATATTTCTGTCTAGCTTCTTGTGAAAGAATGAATATGTTATGTCTTCTTTTAAATGAATGAATTATATTCTTATTCCTACTCCTTTTAAATGAAGTGAACATATATTTTTTCTTGATACTTGTAAATGAATGGATCATATTTTCCGACTTATATCTTTTAAATGAAAGGATCATATTTTCTGTCTTGCTTCTTTGAAATACATGAATTATATTTTCTTTTCTTGCTTCTTTATACAAATAAGTATATTTTCATTTTATTTTCTTTTAGATGAAAGGGTCATATATTTACTCCTGCTTCTTTTAAATTAATTAATTATATTTTCTATATTGTTTCTTTTAAACAAATGAATCATATTTTCTGTCTTGCTTTTTTAAATGAATGGATCACATTTTCTCTATTAATTCTTATAAACGAATAAATCATATTTTCATTCCTGCTCCATTTCAATGAAGTGATCATATATTTTTTCTTGTTTCGTGTTTCTTGTAAATGAATTGGTCATATTTGTTACTTTCTTGCTTTAAATAAATGGATCATATTTTATGTTTTGCTTCTTGTAAATGAATGGATCATATGTCATGCTTTGCCTCTTGTAAATGAATGGATCATATATCATGTTTTGCTTCTTGTAAATGAATGGATCATATTTTCTGTCTTGCTCCTTTTCAATGAATGAACGAATTTACCGCTCACTTGAGATAGATTAGCAAATAGGAAGACCAAGAGTGGAACCAAATCATTCCCAATATTATATATTAGAAACTAAGATTTTTAAAAAATTCAAATTCAAATTTGACTCCTATGAAACCAGTCTTAATATAATAGTAAAATTGCTTCATATTAATAATTTGTGATGTCAAAAGCTTGTACTTCCTAACTTAATCGTCCGAATCAGCGAAAATGAATAAAACATTTCCTTTTCTTAATTCTCAATTACCTCGAGTCACAAGTTTCACAGACGATTCGCTGTGTTTTCAACCGGTTAATTCAATCGCTTTGCTACTTAGTAGTTTTATGATGGAAGCGAAAACAACAGTTTGCTTGTTTTCACAGAGAACAAAGGACTCAAATGGAATTTTTGTTGCGTAATGAAAATGAACGCACTATAGAAATTTACTGCTTCAAGTTCATTCAGCTAAGCAATTGATGAGTCTAATTCTCATCTCTCAGTTCAGACATTTATGCTGAACACCTTTTATTTGCTGAGCAAATATGGCTTTCTTTGTTCATTCAGATCAGCAAAATTTTCTGTATGCAATTTCTATTCATAATCGAATTTACATCCTTATCACTTTTGGATTTTAACAGAAATATAGAGCAGCATGCCAATCTGAAACAAACAAATAAGAATACTTAAAATAGGTAAGCCTTGGTGCATTATTGGGTATCGTGTACAATAATACTTAGAAAAAACAAATGCAACTATAGGTAGGTAAAGTAAGAGGTTCTACATAACTAACAAAACAGAGAAGCAAATATAGGTAATTCCTCATCTTCCTTTAATTTAGAATGAGAATCCCTTCTACTTGCAAAACCTTTAATATGAAGACAAAGAAAGTTATGGACTTGATAAAGTCCATGCGTGCAGAAATAACGAGAAATCCATATGCATTATGTTTTAAGATGTGGCAACGATTCATTTTCTTATTACTCGGTCCATTAGCAACCCAGGGATGGTGATGTGGTGTGTAGGTACGGACGGGTTATAAATAAAAGCTGAATAACAAAGACCTGCATGAATAAGTACTCTTTTATACGTTCAGGTGCTAATCTGAGTGTTAACACGCGTGCATGATGATGTAATGTGAAGCATATTATACCTTTCGTTTACTTAGACGGATTTTATGTGTGCAATGCATGAAAAGGAAAATGTATGAATTTTTCTCGGTGTTACTACTTAATGGACACGTGTTTGTGGGCGCTGATACATGTTAGAGAGAGAGAGAGAGAGAGAGAGAGAGAGAGAGAGAGAGAGAGATTTTCTATATAAACCGCCAGAAGTGAGGCAACTATTCACTGTGGTAACTGTTGATTGTACTTTGTTTATCTTGTCGTCAATATAATCAAACGTGAACCATGAGGAATTTAGAGCAAAGCAGAAAGTAAACAATAATGAAAGGTAATAAAAGTGATTATGAGATTTAAAGGATCGGCAAAAATACGGTTGAACTATTATTATCATCAAAGTGAGTTCTTCCACTGAGTTCGGGGTAACAAATGATGCTCTTTAAGAAAATCATATATCTCGCTAATTAGGAATTACTCCACTGAGGTGAACCTTATTAATCATACAAACACCATTTATCAAAACTTTATGGTATGGAAAATGTTATGAGCTTTTTACTGGGAAGCAATGTTTGTTCAACTTAATGTCGAAAAACATTGTAGGCCTAGCAATTTTAGATCTGACATACATGATTTATAAGGCTATAAGCTCGATATGATATTACTATAGGTTTATTTGGAATATGGCTACAGTAAGAAGAGAAAAACTATGAAGATCCATCCAATATAGTATTCGAAGAAATTTATGTGAAAATGTAAATGTCCTCTCAGTAGTTATGTTAATTTTTGAAAAGATTTCAATAATATGTTATCAGAAGTGAAAATATTAGAAGAGTGATTATGAAGGACTTTAACCCAACAAAGTTTTAATTGTGCTAAATAAAATTAGGATGAATAATGAAATGAATTATAATTGAATTGCAATGAATTTTCGAAGAGAAGCAATAAAAGACAATTTAAAGAAGGGAATGAACGAGATGCCATTCATATGTTTCCCACGAACAGCCGTTGTTTTTTCAATAAATAAATAAAGAGTTGCAAAACCGCAACACTTATTTTCAATGGCCAATATAAAAAGAACTCGTAGTACATAAAAGATGTTCCTGGAGCGTCGTAATTCTCCGCAGTGTTGGTTTCCTTGACTACAGAAAATGGAGATACGATGATATTTTACGACTGAAGTTTCCAAAACAGAAACTCGAGAAGGAAATTTATAACCGGTCTTGTTTAGACATCACCTGAAATAACTTTTCCTGCAATGATAAAAGGAAGGAGAAGGAAAGAGAATGAAGAGCGTGGAAAGGAATACTCGTATGTTGGGCTGAAAATATTTATTAAGAAATCGTGATCATTAAGTGGTTAATTGATTAATCTATTTTACTCAAACGCGCACTCACACTAAATATCCCACTCGCTTATACACAAGTGCTCATATAATATATATATATATATATATATATATATATATATATATATATATATATATATATATATATATGTATATGTGATATATATATATATATATTATATATATATACATATATATATATATATATATATATATATATATATATATATATATATATATATATATATATATACATAACAAGAAAATTTCTGTTGTATGAATGCTATACAAACACACAATTTTTTTACCGATTTAGGTGAGATTTTAGATATAAGTCCATATCAAAGCAGGAAGGTCTTGTTGAAAACAATGAAAATTGGGTACGGGGTGGGTGCAGAAAGGGGGTGAAATGTAAAAATTACCGAAAACAACAGATATTACTGTTTAATCCATAGTTTTTGAAGTCACTGAGAAAAACAATGACACTCCTGATTCCCGATTGCCCTTCAAGTCCAAGTTCAGCCCTGATGGGAGCTGGGATGAAAAGGGGTGGGCATGGGGGGACTAGTAAAAATAACCAAAAATGACAGATATTAGTGTCTAATCCATAGTTCTCGAGGTTGCTGAGATGAATTGTAACACTCCCAATGCCCTTCAAGTCCAAGTTCAGCCCCAATAGGGAGAGGGGGTGTGAGAAGGGGCGGGAAGGGGGTGACATGTAAAAATAACCGAAAATTACAGATATTAGTGTCTAATCCATAGTTTTCGAGGTTGCTGAGATGAATAGTGACACTCCCGATGCCCTTTAGATCTAAGTTCATCTGCAATAGGAAGGGGGTGAGAAGGGGGTGGGAAAGGGATAACATGTAAAATTAATTGAAAACAACAGATATTAGTGTCTAATTTATAGTTTTCAAGGTTGCTGAAATTAATAGTGACACTCCCAATATCCCTTAATCGCCACTTCAGTACTGATACAAAAGGGGGTTGGGAAGGGGTGACATGTAAAAATAACCAAAAACTATAGATATTAGTGTCTAATCTATGGTTTTTAAGGTTGCTGAGAGTAAAGTGACACTCCCGATGCCCTTTAAGTCCAAGTTCAGCACTGATAGGAACGGGAGGTTGAGAAGAGGTGAAAAATAAAATGCCCAAAATGATGGATATTAGTGCCTAATCCATAGTTTTTGAGGTCACTGGGATGAATAAAGACACTCCTGATGCCCATCAAGTCCAAGTTCAGCTCTAGTAGGAATAGGAGGTGAGTAGTGGTGAAATATAAAATGTCAAAAATGCTCGACAATGTATCTAAAGTATCTATCTTAACAGGAAGGGATAGAGTGAGAAAGAGAGATAGTAAGAGAGAAAAGAGAGAGAGAGAGAGAGAGAGTGGAGGGGGTCTGGGAGTAGAGAGATACAGACAGACAGACAGATAGATAGACAGAGACAGAGACAGAGACAGACATAGAGAGATAGAGTTTATTAGTTGTCATTCAGAGTTTTCCCGGGAAGCGCTTGGTTAGTCAGTATATACATACACACACACATACACACATATAAATATATATAAACTTGATTGGTTGGTACCACATGCACCGTGACATATCAATATACACGATTAACAAGCCACAATTATCGATTGATGTCAAATTCACCATACCTTGGGAATAACTTAGACAGAAGGAGAATTATAATTTATAAGTGTTTCGTCACTTGCAGGATTCGAACCGTTTGCTGGTCGAGAAACAACGATGCATTGTGAAGTTTGATTACTGATCCAAGAGGAATTATAATTTCCCTTGAATTCAAGTTATTTCCAAGGTATTGATGAATTTTATATTTATCAGTAGATGAATATATGAATAACATACTTAAATAGATGAAATTTTTTTATAGATATCTAGTTTTTTTCATGCAGGGAAACTTCCTATATAAAGACCCTATGCTCTCCTTTCCTCCCCTCTGTTGAGTAATGCTGTATTTGTGCTTTTGCCTGAAAGAGTATTTATGTGCTTCTACGCACCTGCGAAAAAAGTACTATACTAAATGTGAGTATTTGTAGGTCAGAGGGTCCTGCCTTGCTAGGAAAACATTACGGGTAGAAAACGGCTTGCGCATTCTCTTCCGGTTATTCCATAAGCACTGCCCGAACCAGAACCACAACAATAGCATTCCTCTCATGCATACGCAATTCCCTTCTTCGACGACTGCATTTTTTCTCAACCCACGCATTTCTCTCTCTCTCTCTCTCTCTCTCTCTCTCTCTCTCTCTCTCTCAGATTTAGTCTTTTCCTACTCGTATCACTTCATGAAACAGTTGGAAGGTCTGCCTCTAAAGACTTTGTTTTGTCTCTCTTAAGAATTTCAGGTCTGCATTTCGACTGATTTTGAAGAAGCTGACCTCAACATGTATTTCATGAATGAAGCCCCTTCCTTTCCCAGTATGCAAATCACAGGCACAAGTACAAACGCAAATGCATACAAACACTTGCTCACACATGGGATTTTGAGTGCCTGGCGTGCTGCGGTTGAGAGATGCATACGAGAGAGTTGGTAGCCCTTCACATTTTAAAAAGAATGCGCGCCAGTCAAACAACAGATTTTGTTGGTGATTTAGGGGGTAAGTATGTTAGCAATGCCTGAAGTGAATGAGAATGGAGAATTACCACTGTGAAGAAAAGTTTGGTTAGGTTACGTATTAGTACAGAGTTGACTGACATTGTAATAAGTGACGATAGTAGATGAGGTTATTGGTTAGTTGAAATAAAAATGAAAAAGGGGCCTTTTTCGTTAGACAGAAATGTTTTTTTCATATAGTTAAAGACATATGGGGAGAATAATGAACTAATATTCATAGACTACTGTAACTGACACCTACAAGGGAAGCGTTAATAAGCAACATTCAAAATTCGGGGTTATGGTCAAGTGGATAAGGTAGGAAAGCTTTCCGGTGGCAGATCCAAAGGTGAAATGCAAAGCTGGATAATGAAAGAAAGATTTTGAGGAGAAGAGTGAAATAAGAGAGTAACAACGGCTAGTAGGGCCACAAACACCTTGGTTCTTTCACAAGTATTTTCTTCCTTTTACACTCTGTTCCATGTATAAACTAATTACCATGATGTTCATTCTTTCTGCTTCGGGTTTAGTCATTTCAAGCGCTCCAAATCTGGAGAAAATATTTTTATCATTGACAGAGTGAGAAAGAATGCAGACAATAAATCCTTTGTTATTGTAGCCCAAATTTACTGTTATATATAAGAGAGAAAAAAACTGCTCCTCCACGCACTTAAGTTTTACTTTCAAACATCCGCTGCAGATAGCGATTATCTATATATATCTTATATCTATATATATAATATATATATATAATATCATTCTACATGTTAATATAGGTATATATATATGCATATATTATATATATAATCTATATATATATATATCGACTATATATCTCTATATACATTTTATATATGTATTAGTTATGCATATATTATATATATATATATATATATATATATTTGGTATAATATATATAAATATTAGATATATATATTATATATGCTTCATATATATATATATTGTACTATATACATGTTTATATATGTATATATATAATATGCAATATATATATATAATCGATTATATCTAATTATATATATAGATATATAGATTAAATATATATATTATAATATATATATATATTATATAATATCTATAATTATATATATTATTATATACTGTTTATATATGATATATATATATATGCATATATATTATATATATACTATATATGTATAATATATGATATATATATATATTTATATATATATATTGTATTACTGATCTAACTGAATCACGAAAGTTAGGAACGTGATAAATTTTTGCTTCGTGGCATATATCTTTATTTATATATATATATATATATATATATATATATATATATATATATATATATATACATATATATATATATAAGGTTTGTGTGATCTCTCGCAAATTATCCACGTTAGGGATTATGATTTGTTTGTGTATTTCTCCTTTTCTTTGTTTTCTGTAGGTTTGTAAAATGTGCTGTATGCTTTATGTATGGCTTTTACTATTGTGTGCTTGTGGTAATTTAACAAGATAAGTTGATTTCTGATTGTTTCAAGTTCTTCGTTAAGAAAATGTAGGGATCAAATTCTCAGGGCTCTATGAATAAGTTACTTGCTGTACCGAGTTTGACTGAAATGTCATGATACCTGTAAAAATGTATATATGAAAGTAAGAATATCACTTTCCTATTGACAGTGAATTTTTACAGTTATCATGACATTTCAGTCAAACTCGGCATAACAAGTAACTTATTTCTTAGAGCCCTGAATTTGCTCCCCAGATTTTCTTAATAAAGAACTTGAAACATTCAGAAATCAACTTACCCTTTTAAATTACCCCAAGCACACAATAGAAAAAGCCATACATAAAGCAAAGAGCACTTTTTACAAATCTCCTGAAAACAAAGAAAAGGAAAAATACACAAACAAAATCATAATTCCTCACGTGGATAGTTTACAAGAGATCACACAAACCTTAGGCCCCTCGAACCCGTTTATCTTCACTTATCCGAATACACTGGGGAATTCATTAATTAACGTTCAGCAGAAACCAGTTTCCAAAAACATTGGAGTTTATGAAATCCCTTGGAAAATCTCTCTCGAAAATATTAATGCAACAGTTAGATCAGTTAGATATGGGCAACATAGTTCGGCAATTTTCCGTCATATAAATAAACACAACCATACCATGGATTGGAAACTCATCCCGAATTTTATACAAGAGCAGGTGTCGATACAAATGTCAAATGATGGAATCTTCACTGATAAAACAAGATAATAGGATCAACTTTTCCAATGGAGCCTGGGACTCTGATTTGATAGACAACACCTTCCTTAAGGCAACAGTGAACCGGAATAAGACAATTAACAGAACCCACGATGGCTCAATGGCGAACCCCAGGCATCACCTAAGGGCGTATCTCCTACTATATATATCCTCTACTGAAACTCCTTGTCATTAATTACCTGATAAGGGTGGAAGTGAGTCCACTGAAATACAGTCCTTAGCTTTAATACAGAATGTTTAATGAGCGTTTCACACTTGAGACGTATCCTCTTATAACAGAAGAATTTATTTCACACACCACACACAAACACACACACACACAGATATATATATATATATATATATATATATATATATATATATATATATATATATATATATATATATATATATATATATATATTCATTGCCAAACCACCGTATAACACTTAAAAAGTAAAACAGGATAGGAATACACACATTGACATACACATTTATACATATGACACGCACACACACACACACACACACACACACACACACACACATATATATATATATATATATATATATATATATATATATATATATATATATATATATATGTGTGTGTGTGTGTGTGCGTGTATGTGTGTGTGCACGCGCGAATATGCATAAGTGTGTGTGTTAATGTGTGTATTCCTATACTGTTTTCTTTTCAAGTATTATACGATTTGGCAATGAATATTCATAATACACTACTGAGTCGCGTATGTGGAATTTCTTCATAGTTCGGAAATAAATGCTTTTTGTCTGTGCTGATCTTAATGTGAGTAGTGAATTATGGGACTGTGGTTAGTTGCCGCTTGGGTGGATAAAGGGCTTAAGGGTCGCAACCTCATCCCAAAAATGAAGTTACACTTTGTAACCCACCGTATTCAGCTGACGACTAGGTACACATATCACTGTTCAGGGCTCCATGAACACAGCCCATTTAAAGGAAGTAATGACTGAATGGATTTACTCACATAATACAAATAAGTTAAACAGGCAATACGCAAAACTTGATTAATTTAATGAAAGATGAGATTAGTAAAAAAAATCAAATCGGATCAAAGCGAAAAAGATTGAACAACGCAAGCTCTGAAGACGTTGAAGGGAGCCATTCAACAAACAGCAAAAAACAAAGAAAAAGCATTTCCTAATGATCTTGCTATTGTGACAACAAGCGAAAAATATACCCTGATCACCTGCGTTGCCTATAATTACGACGAAGAACTAGGAAGGAAACAAAGGATTAATAGCAAAAGAGAAAATCAGCAAAAAAAAAAAATGAAGTAATACGGATTAAGGTTATCCGGGACAAATTTCGTCAGGAACAATTTAATTTGTACCTTTGACGTTTAATTTACTCTCCTATGAATGGAAAAATTAGCAAAGCATGAAAGGGAGGTAAACAGAAAAAAGAAACAATAGATGTTACTATTATTATTATTATTTTTTTTTTTTTTTGGTCTATCACAGTCATGATAGTGTGGGGTTCCGAGTTGCATTCTGCCTCCTTAGGAGTCCATCACTTTTCTTACTATGTGCGCCATTTCTAGGATCACACTCTTCTGCATGAATCCTGGAGCTACTTCAGCCTCTAGTTTTTCCACATTCCTTTCCTGTGATTATGAGTACAATTTCCATTGGCATATCCCATATCCTTCTTATTTCTATTTTCAGGTCCTGATACTTATCCATTTTTTCCCTTTCTTTCTCTTCAACTCTGGTGTCCCATGGTATTGCGATATCAATGAGCGATACTTTCTTCTTGATTTTGTCAATCAACGTCACGTCTGGTCTATTTGCTTGTATCACCCTGTCTGTTCTGAAACCATAGTCCCAGAGGATCTTTGCCTGATCGTTTTCTATCACTCCTTCAGGTTGGTGCTCGTACCACTTATTACTGCAAGGTAGCTGGTGTTTCTTGCACAGGCTCCAGTGGAGGGCTTTTGCCATTGAGTCATGCCTCT
Source organism: Macrobrachium nipponense (assembly GCF_015104395.2). Lineage (NCBI taxonomy): Eukaryota > Metazoa > Arthropoda > Malacostraca > Decapoda > Palaemonidae > Macrobrachium > Macrobrachium nipponense. Next base: position 81,152,075 of record NC_061087.1, read on the forward strand.
TTTTGTACTGGTTCTGTGCAAGTGCCGGACATTCGCTTCCTATGTGGTTTATGGTCTCATTTTTCGTATTGCACCTCCTACATATGGGAGAGATGTTATTTCCATCTATCGTTCTTTGAACAAATCTGGTTCTTAGGGCCTGATCTTGTGCCGCTGTTATCATTCCTTCAGTTTCTTTCTCGAGCTCTCCCCTCTGTAGCCATTGCCATGATTCATCGCTGGCTAGTTCTTTAGTCTGTCTCATGTATTGTTCGTGCATTAGTTTGTTGTGCTATTCCTCTGTTCTGTACGTCATTCTCCTGTCTCTGTATGTTTCTGGATCTTCGTCTACTTTTATCAGCCCATCTTCCCATGCACTCTTCAGCCACTCGTTTTCACTGGTTTTCAAGTATTCCCCCAGTGCTCTGTTCTCGGTGTTCGCAGTCCTCTATGCTTAGTAGTCCTCTCCCTCCTTCCTTTCGTATTATACATAGTCTGTCCTTGTTTGCTCTTGGGTGTAGTGCTTTGTGTATTGTCATTTGTTTCCTAGTTTTCTGGTCTATGCTGCAGAGTTCTGCCTTCGTCCATTCCACTCTTCCTGCGCTGTATCTGATTACTGGTACTGCCCTTGTGTATATGGCTTTTATAATATTTCCAGCGTTGAGTTTTGACTTGAGTATCGCATTGAGTCTGCATATATTCTTTCTTGATCGTGTCATTCATCTCTTGGTGTTTTATATCCCCTCCTTCCATTATTCCCAGGTATTTGTATCCCGTCTCATCTATGTGTTTGATGTTGCTCCCATCTAGTAGCTGTATCCCTTCAGTCCTTGTTACTTTGCCCTTTTGTATGTTCACTAAGGCGCATTTTTCTATCCCAAACTCCATCCTGATGTCCCCAGATACAATCCTTACAGTCTGGATTAGGGTATCTATTTCCTCGATGCTCTTACCATACAGCTTGATGTCGTCCATGAACATCAGATGGTTAATTCTGTTGCCTCTTTTCATGAGTTGGTACCCAGCATCCATCTTCTATAGCACTTTGTCATGGGAATCATGGCTACTACGAAGAGTATTGGGGACAGTGAGTCGCCCTGGAAGATCCCTCTCCTGATATTAACCTCTGCTAGTCTTATTCCAGAGCTTGTAAGTATTGTATTTCAGTTGCGCATTGTATTTTTGGGAAAGCTGAGGGTGTTTTCCTCTGTCCCATGCTTAGGTTGGTTTTCCTTCTCCTACTGTTCGTCATTACCATTTTGTCTATCAGGAGCTGGTCTTTTGTGCCCCTACACTTCCTTCTGCAACCTTTCTGTTGGTGGGGGATGGTGTTTGTATCCTCTAGGTAATTGTATAGCCTTTTACTGATGATACCTGTTAGTAACTTCCACATTATTGGTAGGCAGGTGATAGGCCTGTAGTTACTGGCTATATTTCCCTTGCTCTTGTCTTTCTGTACTAAGAATGTTCTTCCTGTGGTCATCCATTGGTCGCATGGTGATTTGTGATACAATGCTGGAGTTGTTCTGCTATTCGTGGGTGTAGGGCCTTGAAGTTTTTGAGCCAGTATCCATCGACTTCATCGGCACCTGGGGCTTTTCAATTAGGCATTTTCTTTAGTTGGTTTGTCTGATTGTGTCTGTCGTGATCTCAGTGAATCTTTGTTTTATTCTCCGTTTCTTCTGCCTTGACTTCCTGGAGCCATGTTGCATGTTTGTTGTGTGATACCGGATTGCTCCATATGTTTTCCCAGTCTCTTACTTGGTTCGGCTTCAGGAATTTCTTGGTGGTTGTCTTCCCCTCTTAGTTGGCTGTATAGTCTTTTCTGGTTGGTTCCGAATAGTTTGTTCTGTTGGTATCCCTTATTCCTGTTCAAGTACCGTTGGATCTTATGTGCTTTGGTCTTAAGCATCTGTTTTACATCTTTTATTGTGTTGTTAAATCCCTTCTCCTGTACTTTGTATTTCTCTTTCAGTTCCTCCCTTGTTTTCTTGCTTCTTAGCCTTTTTTCTACCATCTCTTTCAGTTTACTCAAGTCAGATCTCATCACCATGATTTGCTTTTCCAGGCGCCTTTCCAAGGTGGTTGCTGTTTTGGTTTCTGTTGGTTAGGTTGTGCTGGTGGTGTTGATGTTCGTATTCCCATCAGTTCTGCCACTAGTCTTGTTCCTGCATATGCCAAGTTATTTGTTTATGTGATACTGGTGGTGTGTATTATTCTCATTATTTCATTGACCTCACTTGTTTTCTCCCTTAATTTCTTGGTGTTGTAGGCTTAAGGTTCTTTGGGACAAATTTCATCAGGAACAATTTAATTTGTACCTTTGACGTTTAATTTACTCACCTATGAATGGAAAAAATAGCAGAGCATGAAAGGGAGGTAAACAAAAAAAAGAAACAATGAAGGTTATTATTATTATTATTATTATTATTTTATTTTTTTTTTTTTTTTGCTCTATCACAGTCCTCCAATTCGACTGGGTGGTATTTATAGTGTGGGGTTCCGGGTTGCATCCTGCCTCCTTAGGAGTCCATCACTTTTCTTACTATGTGTGTCGTTTCTAGGATCACACTCTTCTGCATGAGTCCTGGAGCTACTTCAGCCTCTAGTTTTTCTAGATTCCTTTTCAGGGATCTTGGGATCGTGCCGAGTGCTCCTATGATTATGGGTACGATTTCCACTGGCATATCCCATATCCTTATTTCTATTTTCAGATCTTGATACTTATCCAATTTTTCCCTCTCTTTCTCTTCAACTCTGGTGTCCCATGGTATTGCGACATCAATGAGTGATACTTTCTTCTTGACTTTGTCGATCAACGTCACGTCTGGTCTGTTTGCACGTATCACCCTATCCGTTCTGATACCATAGTACCAGAGGATCTTTGCCTGATCGTTTTCTATCACTCCCTCAGGTTGGTGCTCGTACCACTTATTACTGCAAGGTAGCTGATGTTTCTTGCACAGGTTCCAGTGGAGGGCTTGTGCCACTGAATCATGCCTCTTTTTGTACTGGTTCTGTGCAAGTGTCGGGCATTCGCTTGCTATGTGGTTTATGGTTTCATTTTTTGTATTGCACTTCCTACATATGGGAGAGATGTTATTTCCGTCTATCGTTCTTTGAACATATCTGGTTCTTAGGGCCTGATCTTGTGCCGCTGTTATCATTCCTTCAGTTTCCTTCTTTAGCTCTCATGTATTGTCCATGCATTGGTTTGTTGTGCCATTCCTCTGTTCTGTCTGTCATTCTCCTGTCTGTATATTTCTGGGTCTTCATCTACTTTTATTAGTCCTTCTTCCCATGCACTCTTTAGCCACTCGTCTTCACTGGTTTTCAGATATTGTCCCAGTGCTCTGTTCTCGATGTTGACGCAGTCCTCTATACTTATTAGTCCTCTCCCTCCTTCCTTTCGTGTTATGTATAGTCTGTCCGTATTTGCTCTTGGGTGTAGTGCTTTGTGTATTGTCATATGTTTCCTGGTTTTCTGATCTATGCTGCGGAGTTCTGCCTTCGTCCATTCCACTATTCCTGCGCTGTATCTGATTACTGGCACTGCACATTTGTTTATGGCTTTTATCATATTTCCGGCGTTGAGTTTTGACTTGAGTATCGCCTTGAGTCTGCATATATTCTTTCCTGATCATGTCCTTCATCTCTTGGTGTTTTATATCCCCTCCTTCCATTATTCCCAGGTATTTGTATCCTGTCATCATATGTGTTTGATGTTGGTCCCGGTCTAGTAGCTTTATCCCTTCAGTTCTCGTTACTTTGCCTTTTTGTATGTTGACTAAGGCGCATTTTTCTATCCCAAACTCCATCCTGATGTCCCCAGATAAAATCCTTACAGTCTGGATTAGGGTATCTATTTCCATGATGCTCTTACCATACAGCTTGATGTCGTCCATGAACATCAGATGGTTGATTCTGTTGCCTCTTTTCTTAAGTTGGTACCCGGCATCCATCTTCTGTAGTACTTTTGTCATGGGAATCATGGCTACTACGAAGAGTAGTGGGGACAGTGAGTCGCCCTGGAAGATCCCTCTCCTGATATTAACCTCTGCTAGTCTTATTCCAGAGCTTGTAAGTATTGTATTCCAGTTGCGCATTGTATTTTTGGGGAAGCTGATGGTGTTTTCCTCTGCCCCATATATTTTCAGGCATTCTATTAGCCATGTGTGTGGTATCATGTCGAAGGCTTTCTTATAGTCTATCCATGCCATGCTTAGGTTAGTTTTCCTTCTTTTACTGTTCTTCATTACCATTTTGTCTATCAGGAGCTGGTCTTTTGTGCCCCTACACTTCCTTCTGCAGCCTTTCTGCTGGTGGGGGATGGTGTTTGTCTCCTCTAGGTAGTTGTATAGCCTTTCACTGATGATACCTGTTAGTAACTTCCACATTATTGGTAGACAGGTGATAGGCCTGTAGTTACTGGCTATATTTCCCTTACTCTTGTCTTTTTGTACTAAGGATGTTCTTCCTGTGGTCATCCATTTGGGTGCATGGTGATTATTATTATTATTATTATTATTATTATTATTATTATTATTATTATTATTATTATTATTATTATTATTACCATATCTGAAGAATTTTACATACAGAACTTATCTGAATAACATGTAAAAGAATTCTGCTAATGCAGAGGACAAAACAAATAAATATAGTTATTTATAAACATTAATCGCTCATTGAAAAAACGGAATAAGAACTCACAGTGATTGAAGAGAACATTTCTATTGAATGGCTAAACTATTGCTGATATAACATATGTCAATTCACAATACAATCCTGATCACTTACGACAAGATTTAAAGAAAAAATGTTCCATGAAACTAATAATGTATTTATGAATATTCATAACAGGATCTATACTATTGTTCTTCATTGAGTTGTTCTCAACAACACGATTTATGATTTCTATCAAACACTTTAATTAAATAACACCGATAAAACAACCGTCGCACCTGCTTTTGTTATATAAGGCGATATATTTTTTTTTTCATTTGGAATTTCATAGAAAAAGGTTTTGAAAGGAATTAATACTGTAAAAAAGTTTTAAAAAGATTACTAATAATTATGGCATGTGATATTTTTTTCGGAATGGCATTAAAAGATAAATGTTTTTTATATAAAGCGATATAATTACTATTTTCCATATGAAATTTCATATAAGAAAATTAATATTGTGAAACGTTAAAAAATAGCCTAATGATATGGCATGTGGGATTTTTTCGGAATGACAGGTTAAAAAATAAAAATTTGTGCGTATGTGTTTACGTGTTCATTCATGACAGACAGAGAGGCAATAAGGAAAGAGAATGCCTGAATTTCATGCGTTCAGATTTTAGTATCTAAATCTCCAATTCATTAAACTAATGGACCAGATTTTTCAAGGTGAAGCTAAAAATATAAATTCCTTTATCATAATTTACTATTCTATTCTAAGATATGATATGTGGGCAGTGGGAACAATTGACATCCCAGCCAGCAAGAACCCCAACCCCTACCCTCCATCCAACCCCCTCGAATAGGCCAAGGAGATTGAAACGCCTCCGGAACATAAAGCAACAGAATGAACAATTCAGACCACTCGCTAACTTTCACCCGCCCTTCTTCTAAAAATACCTGAGTACCTGGTAACACAATTATGTGACCAAATTGTTCCCTAACCCACTACCCCTGGGACAAGCGTTACGGTGCCACACTCGAAAGAGTTGCGCAGATGAAGGACACAGTTCCACCTTCAAGACCTTCCAGACCAAACCATCTATAACAGAGGTGCCCAAACAGTCGATCGCGGCAACTAGGTTGATCGACCGCCGTTCCCCCACTATCCTATATAAACAAAACAAAAACAAAAGTATGTATATATATATATATACCTATATATATATATATATATATACATATATATGTATATATATATATATATATATATATATATATATATATATATATTTATATATATATGCGTGTGTGTGTGTGTGTGTGTGTGTGTGTGAGGCAACTATACTCATGTTTTGTCGTAGTATGGCGCTATTTTAATTTCATTTTTCACACGTAATAATATGTGATGCTGTAGTATGGTAGATCGTAAAAGAGTTTCAGTCTTTAGAGTAGATCTCGGAGTCCAAATGTCTGTCTACCCTTGATCTATAATGCCGATACTGCTACCTGAGACAAAGAGGTATGAAACAGTAGCCTCCACTAGCCATACCAGGGTAACCCCCCACCACTCAAACACATACAAATTCCAAAGTCACGGCCTTCCCCTCTCGTTCCTTCCATTCCAAACAACGTTCTACCATGAAAATCCACCTTTGTCCTACCCTTATACCTTACCAACGTGGGCCGAGAGAAAGCCAATACAGGCAGTACAGTCTTATAACCATTGCACTTGAAAACATTATTATACTTGTTTGAGATACTCACAGATACTGCTCAGTTGCTTCAAACGATCACTTTACCCAGAAATCCCACCCTTAAACAGCTGCTGCTCATTTTGGATAACAGTTAGAATATCTTTTCTCGCGATTTTATTTTTCATACCTCACTGAGTAATTGCAACCTTTGGTATCTGCTCCTTAGACTTCTTTACAATTCTTTTCCCTCGCCTTCCTGGATCTCTAAAAATAAGCCAGAACTTTCTGCTGTTAAGAATTTCCTATTAGCGATGGCTGTCATCATGTTTTTCCTTCCCCCTTTTTTTTATTACCGTTTTTTATCATTACAAATAGCACTATCGGTTATGGGTTACTCGAGGAGCATGATCCAATAATAGCATACTAAAATCTTAAACAACAACAACAACAACAGCACAAACAACAACAGCAGTTCCTTACCTCGTTTACTTTTGTAACTCTCAAAGGATGACCGCCAGATCGCGAGTCGAAAGGTCAGAGGTAAGGCTACCATCACAAATAATATCTTGTTTTACCTTAGGAAATCTAATATATCAGCTGTACGCCAACGAAAAGGTTGTGAAACGCGTTCAGAAGACTCTACAAATTACTTGCCGTACAAACAACTATTATAACCAACACTACTGCCCTTAGGGAAGGTCTCCTTCCCGATGATAATAAAAAAAATATTGTGTAATAAACACCCACCGTTATGTAGCAAACTATATTGCTATGTAAAATATAGCTTGCTATATAATTGTGGATTTTTTTATTACACATTGTTTTACGCGAGACTGAATTTCATAGCATTAAAGACAATCATCATTATCATCTTCATAGCCGATATTACTGTTACTTCTATAATTACAGTTCTGTACACAGGTTTCAGAATGGAAGGCCTTCAAGAGTATTAACTAAATTATTTCAGAAAATCCCTTGAAAACCAATCATGAATTAATAGACTCGGGACGTAAACTGGATATCTTGTTTTGACAGACAAATAACATCCGCATAAAAAAAGGAATGGTTTGATTACAGTGAATGTCATCAAGCCGCAGAAGTATATTACATTATACATGATAACAAACATAAATGATTTAGGAAGAAGCTAAGAATTTTTTAAAATCTAAATGAAGTCTATAAAAGATAAAAAGAAAAAGAAACGGTGCGCGAAACAACGCAATATAAAGGATAAATATTTTATGTCTGTTTTTCATGATCTTTATACTTTCACTGGGCAGGTCTCCGTAGAGGGGTAGCGCTGTCAGTGCACCTCACGGGGTGCACTGTTGGCACTACTCAAAGCTTTTTGCAGCGTCCCTTCGGACCCTATCTGAAACCCCCCCTAATTCCTTTTACTGAACCTCCATTCATATTATCTTTCATCCATCTTGCTAACCACCTTCCCCTAACTATTTTCTCATAGTGCAACTGCGAGATTGAACTCCTTTTACACCTTTCAGTCCTTTTACTTTCAATTTCCGTTTCAGCGCCGAATGACCACATAAGTCCCAGTGATTGGCCTTTGGCCCAAATTATATATTCAGTCCAATTCAACTGGGCTAGATACGTACATTTATATATCCGTCTCACAGGTCTTTCCATGAAAAACTAATTTATAAGAAAATTTTCCGTTCCGTTTTTGTGTATAAAATTATCTTTGGTTTCTGACTATCTCCGTGTCTCTTTCTGAGTTTTTATTTGGTGAATTTCACTGTATCTGTAAAGATGGTGAAAAATACAGAGAGAAGAAAATGCAATTGTTGAATATACACATGAAACATTCAGAGAGAGAGAGAGAGAGAGAGAGAGAGAGAGAGGAGAGAGAGAGAGAGAGAATATTTCACTTTTTGAGAAACTTCGTGTGCCCGTGGATATTACAAAGCATCTAGTGTACAATAAAATTATCAAGACAGGTTTGAAGTCTAAAGAAAGTTTGGAGGAATACACTTTTGAAGGGGTGGCACCCTATACATAGGCAAAGAGAAAATAAATAAATGATTAAGTTGATTGGGCTAAATGATCTTTCACGATTTGCGAGTGCTAATATTAAGTGCTGTATACGGTATTTCTACAGTATAGAATTGAGGCCTAAGGCCTAATGCCAAGCACTGGGGCCATTCAGCCCTGAAAGGGAAATCGATAGTGAGAAGGTTTTCAAGTTGTAACGGGAGGAAAACCTTGTAGTTGCACAGTGTTTTGATGGGGTGGAAAGTCAGAGGTTGCAGCTAGGGGTCGAAGGGACGTTGCAAAGACCCTTAGGTAATACCTACAGTGCACCATGTGAGCTGAACTGACAGCACTACCCCCCCTACGGGATGTATACTGTATTACCAAAACACCAAATACTAAAAGGTCTAAATTGCTAGGAACTTCGAAATGTATTTTTGATAACTCATGTACTAGCACATAAAAATTACCAGGGGCTTTTTGGCACTGATAGACCGAATAGTCTATTCCGACAAGACCAAATAAATTAGAATATGCTATCCATTCTTGTTGCTCGGTTTATATCCGTAAAAGTTATCTCAAACTGCGTCAGAAGGACTTGATGGTTATGTAACCTTATAGGACAAACTGATAGTTAACAGTTACTTTAAGGGTTCATTTTAATGATCTCTCAGTTGCATATATTTCTTTATTTGCTGTTGATTTGCTAACAAGCAGAGTTTCAAATGTCAGTGAGAGATGAACTTTTAATTTAATCGGAAATGTTTGGCTTTGAAGAGGACGAACGCAACTCGCAAATTAGAAAAGTAAATATAAATTTTGCTGAATTAGCAATGAGGCCAAAGTCTTTATATGATATTCCACATCTGTGATATTTTATAGATCTATGCCTCCGAAAACCGGTATGAGGCCGAATTCTTTATATAAGATTATAAATCAGTATCATATTACGGATATGTGGATCCCCGGTAACTAATAGATAAAAAAAAGGAAGGGGGGCGGGAGATAGAATTACATAAAATAATATATAAAAAAGAAATAACTGTTGGAGATATGGAGATAAATAACAAAAAAATTAGTGAAGATACAATGACTCATTATCGAAATGTATAAAATGATAATGAAAAACATCTATACTCACAATCATCACCATCATCATCTTCCATTTTCCGATAAAGGAACCCAAGTAGTAATCGACTTCTCTTCTGCCTCCTTTCTTTACAAAAGCGAGAAAATCACTACGAGGTTGTTTATTCTCTCTTCCTCCCCTATGTTGACAGAAACACTGTCGCGTTTTCGTCTCTTAAACTTATCTAGAGATTATCTTTTACGAGTGACATTCTCATGTTTACTTATACATTTTATACAAACTTCTTTGTGGAGTGAGTATATATGTGTTTGTGCTACGCCTTGTATAACGAGGCCGCACTGTGAGGTTATTTAGACCTGCGAAGTTATACGCAAGTATCGTGTGGTATACTTCCCATCCTCGTCTGAGATTGCAATGATAATTTCTAAGTCAGTATCTTCTTTGGGTATAAAGATGGAGATGTTTCAAACTCATGATGATAACTTAACAACGGTATATTTGCAAAACTACATCTCTTGAGAAGAAGTCAAGAAGGTGTTTAAGAGAACCTGATTCTAGGAGGGAAAGTAGAGTTCTAAGTTACAATGCATTTACAAAGGTATAGGAGAGCACAGCTTAGCTCAGCATACATAACATACAGACAGACGAACATGTGAGAGGAAGTCACGTAGACGTCTAGGTTATAGGTCAATAGGTTCTCAGGCGAAGCACTGTGACCTGTTTGACACAATCATGAATTTGATTATCACAGGCAAATGCAAACCAGGGCGCTGCTGATTCAATACATCAAGCCTAGCTTGCATCCTGTTATCAACTCTTATCACACTCCTTGTTATCTCAACAGTACCTCTTAGGTCATTAGTTTATTAAAACATATGGAATATGTATTTCTAAATGTAACCCTTACATTAATTGCTCGGTCAGCTACAAAACTAAACACTGAACATTAAAGTTTGACTTGCACATGACTCAAAGGAGTGTGATAGAGAAATTAATGGGAATATATAGTTAACCCATAGTTACCAACAAGTGGTTAAGGAATGATATGCAACTGCTTATATAAAAATAACCAGATATATAGAAATACTCATAAGTAATGAATAATACATGGAAGATACAGATCCATGTACAAGATAAATGCATATGATATACTAATATTAAAGATAACATGTCATACATAATGATAGTTATATACTGTTAGTCATGAGAATATATATCCAACAGAAAGTACTAACGTACGGCTGATGATTGCATGACACAAGAATTACATTCTAAAAATCATATATGATCAAGAAGTAAAATGGTACCAAAAATGTGATAAGATAAAAGGTAACTGATTAAGAATAGGTGCTACCTGATTAGCATATACATGTATATAATGATTCAAATAAGATAATTGGTAACTGTTTAAGAATAGTTGCTACCTGATTAATACAAAAATAGATTCAGATAAGTGTGCACATCATATAGATTCCTGGTGCATACACGCACAGACATATTGATTCATTGTAGAACTTCAATTGATTATATTAGGTGCGCAAAGATTTTCGGTAGTAGGACCCTCCTGGGGCCCCGAGTAGCATTCTCAGGGGTTTCCCTGAATGCGCCTCTCCATACCCTGCAGGATGCCACAAACCGGACCCAAATCGGACAATTACCTGATTTTTGGCGAATATTTAACCGTTTGCAACTTTGCCTCCTCTCATACTTTACATATGGAATGCAATGTCACGGAGGTTCCTGTTACACATTTAGCCAGCGTTCAAACCGCTTTTCACACAAAAAACAATTCCAAACACTTCCCCCCAAGTCAAATGAAATGGCCAGTTTCAAGTGGCTCTAAAGTCAAATGCCTTTAGGGCTAATGGGTAAGTGTCAGGACGGGGTACGACGTTCTGTTGATGATCCATTCTTGTTTGCCTCAATCTACGCCAAGCAAATACGTTAGCGGTGACCAGAACCACCACCAACACGCATGTCACAGCCAGCAGTGTGTAGAACCGTAGATCCTCATTGACAGGGTAAGCCCTTGAAGTGCGGTCCATACCAGACAGTTTGGATAGTTGGTGGGCCACTTTCACGTTGTATGGAAGGGGTAAAGCTGGGATGATGGTACTCTTCCAAGAAAAATTCGCGAAGTAAGCTCATTCCCTTATGATAGTGCTTACTCCACGGACTGTGTAGTTGGGCGTGACTCCACTGCAGCTATCTGCAGCGACGAACATCCGTGAAGAGGCCGTTGATCCATCCGGGCTAGCGACGTGAAACCCTGCTCTGTCGTATCGTATCCACAATCCGTTATTCAGCCTGTAAGCAAACTTATACTCGACAAAAGGGTAAAGTTGTTTCAGACATCGTTCACGTGTGTGAGAGAGAGAGCCGGCCGTTTAGCACTAGATCTAACTCTCATGAATCACCTGATATATGGTGGAATTCAAAAGAGTCAGCTGTACAAACTTTATTATCCATGGCATCTGAACAGTGAGTGAACCTATCCAGGTCTCTGATAACCGTAAATGTTTCCTTATTAGGGAAAATCAATAAGTGTCTCGTCAGATTAGATATTACTGGTAATGAGTTATTCATCATGAAAGTTGGAAACGGTGCAATATTGTAAGATTGCCAGGCATCAGAAGAATTAAAAGGAATGGTAATCATGATCCTGTAATTCTCAACACTTACTGATATTAAGCTATAATAAAATTCTATCTTATGGGCGTCTAAAAAAGGAATATAACCAAGTTTCTCTCGTCCGTTCTCTAAAGTTAATGTTAAATCTTTGATAGGCAAAAGATGTGGCGACAGAACACCCTTTGTAGCTAGCGTTATAGCTCCACATAGTCTTTTGATTTTTCAATAAAATGTGAAACTTTTGTACGGATATGGTCTACCTTAGAACTGTAATATGCTAATGTTGCCAGCAAGTGTTGCACATCCATCATCTGATTGATATTACTGGAATGTTCGTTCACCAATGTCATAAGTTGATTAATTGATGATAATTGCTTACGAATTTCGGAAAAACTAATTCATTTTCATGTTGCAAAAATTCAATTCTCTTATTCTGATCATTAATCTTAATTAAGACGATTTGAAATTCCTAAACCTAAACTTGCAACAGACCCGAAGACGTTGAGCGCCACATATATAAACGGGTTACGTCTTTCTAGGCTACTGTGTCTCACGGTCCACATAAGCAGATCACGAGCCAAACATTCTGCTTCAGCAGTTTTGTTTTGCAAGTCGAATGATAACATTTCTGCAACACTTAAAGTTTGTACTAGCGAAATCTCTGGATTAAAAGGAAAATGACGTTGATGTAACTAATTCAATGATTCAGCAAACCACGACAAGTCGCTTTTTAGGTTAATGACATCATCTTCTGGCAGGAAAATCGCTCGCAAATCAACTTCTAGAACTATATTGCTTGCTGTAATGAAAACGTCCTCTGTTCTTTCAAATATAGAGCCATGTGTAAAATGTATACTTTTTGTTTTAGCACTCTTCCCATACAACAAGAATGTCTGAACAAACAGTACCAATCCAAACAATATAAGCTTCATGTCGGAAACCTGCAATTAGTGAAATATATGTAATTACTCTTGTTTGAATTAACTATTCTATACAAAACAGAAAAAAATATTTTCATACAAATATTATATATACATACTTTTATCATGCAAGTTTCATAGATACTTTTTTATTAGTTATGTTTTATATACAGGCATACATCAATTCTCCTTTTTTTCTCTCTCTCTCTCTCTCTCTTTCTTTCTACCCCTTTTCCTTAACTGCGAACATTAGCCAAAAGTATTATTCTTACGTCAGTAGGTATGGATATATTTTGAACTTTTAATCTGGTGGCCGTTAATATTTCTAAAATGCTAAACGGGCCTTCAAACTTAGGTGTTAGCTTGTAGTTTAATCCCTTGTGAACATATACTTGTATATAGATTTGATCGCCTACTGTATATGATTTAGTTGGCTTAGCGATTTTATCATGATTTCTTTTCATTATGATTTGTGATTCTTCTAAATTCTCACGAAGTATATTATATCGGCTTACACTTGCTTCCATAACATCCTGTAGGGGATTTGATAAATGGGTTGTAGGCGTAAATACATGGAAAGGTGTCCTAGCTGGGGTACCGTACAATGCCTCGTGCGGCGACATTTTGATAGATACATGATATGAATGGTTAAGAGTACTTAGAACCGCTGGTATGGCAATATCCCAGGATCCATTCTCCCAAGTGTAATTCGTAGGACATTTAACATTTTCCTATTTACCCTCTCAACTAATCCATTAGACTCTGGGTGATAAATCATGGTATTGATTTTCTTAATGCAAAGGAATTCACACAACGAGTTAAGGAAATGATTATTGAATTCTCCACCCGAGTCAGAGATTATCATGTGTGGAATTCCATGTTTACAAATGTAGCACTCGTAAAATTTCCTAGCGCATTCAATTGCGGTTTTAGTTTTTAGTGCTATCAATTCTGTATATCGAGTCAAGGCATCTATTATCACTAAGAGGTGCTTATTTCCTCAGTCAGACTCGTAAAACCCTGTTAATAAATCTAAGTGTACTCTTTCAAAGGGTTGGTTGGGCACGGGATAGGCCCCCAAGCTGATAGGTGTCTTAGTGTGCCCTTTGTTTTCATGACAAGTGTGACAATTAGCTATGTGTTTTTTTATATCTGTAGGCATCCTATGCCAATAAAATAGTGATTTGGCTTTCTGTGACATGATAGAGAACCCTGGATGACCATGTAATGGATTGGAATGCAACCAGTTTAAGACGATTGGTATAAGCGAGATTGGAACCACTACCTGGTCGTTAGTCACCAGCAGGGTGCTGCGGGTTTTCCTTGTCATGGACCTACACAGAATATTATCCTTAATTATATAATTCTGCTGCGTATACTTCCCATATTCCTTTTCTTTAGGATTCCCGTTCGAAGCATCTATTATTTTCTTTAACTGCTGATCTTTTCTTTGTTCAGTCTGTACTAGTTTAGCGCTCCAACCCGGGTCTTCCTGTTCAGATACAGTTTTAACAATAGGCACGGATGTTGATATATCTACTAGTTCAGCTAATGGCTCCATGCAAGATGGCGCGGGGTTGCGCCAGCAATGATATTTGCTTTCCCAGGTAGGTATCCTATCCTTGCACCAAAGTCTTGAATGATCATATGCCACCGAGTTCTTTTGGGACTGTGACTAAAGCCTTTAAAGAAGTCGGTGAGGGGCTTATGGTCAGTAAGAACCTTGACAGGATAGCCGTATATGATGAACTTAAAATGTACTAGTGAGTTAACAATAGCTAGTCCTTCCTTGTCTATTACTGCATATTTACTTTCAGAAGGTCTCAGTTTACGTGAATAAAAAGCTATAGGGAAGAACTGTTTGTCATATTGCTGAAGCAGTACCCCTCCTACCCCTTGGTCTGAGGCGTCAGTTGCAATAAAGAATTCCTTACTGAAGTCAGGGAATTTTAAGATAGGTGAACTGCATAATTCCTCTTTCAAGTATCGAACGCCTGTTGATGCTTTCAGACCATATAAAATCTACGTCGTTCTTCATAAGATCGGTTAGAGGAGCGGCTATAATTGAGTAATTGCGTATAAAACACCGGTAATACCCACCACAGCCTAAAAATTGCTGTATCCCCTCGACTTGACTAGACACCGTAAAACCTAAATAGACTAGTTCTGTTTTGAAAAATTCACACTTAGTTATCTTTACTCTTAAATTATTTTGCCTTAGTCTCTGTAGCACTAGCTCTAGTTTACGTAAATGTTCTTCTAAGGTATTAGAAAAGATTACAAGGTCGTCCATATAGGCATGTAGGGTATCCCCTAACAAGTTTCCGAACACTATATTAATCATTCTGGTGAATGTAATTGGGGCGCAACGTAAACCAAAAGGCATACATAAAAATTCATAATGTCCCCTGGCTGTGCTGAAGGCAAGGTATCTGGTGAAAGCCTTTAAGTAAGTCCAAACTGGTGAAGTATTTGTTCTGTCCTAACAAGGATAAAATATTGTCAGTACATGGCACTGGGAATCGATCAGGAATTGTTTCCTCATTCAAGCGACGGAAATCTATGCAAATATGCCAGGTTTGATCTTTTTATGGTACGACGATTAAGGGGAAATTATAAGGGCTGTTCAATTTCCTAATGACTCCTTCTAACATTTTACCTACTTCATCATTGATCTCATTCTGGAATTTCATAGGGGGTTGGTACGAAGGTACGTAAATGACTTTATGCTTGTCTTTTAGCTGTATTTGGTGTTCAATGACATCTGTTTTTCCCAAAGATCCCATGGTAGTGGAGAAAACATCATGATATTTAGTTAAAAGATCAAAAAATTTCTGCTGAATCTCCTCTTCTTGAATGTCTTTATTGATTTTACTTTTGATAGATTGTAAGAGGGATTCATCCACAACTGATTGAGCGTGATTAATTTCAGCAACGGTAAGAATGCAATACTTATAAACTTCCACATCCACGATGTGTTGATTTTTGTGGATCACTAGATTGGTATTCAAATGGTTACAGACTTCAATGTTAACTTGTTGCTGTGAATCAACAGTGTGTAGTGCTTGCGTTACGGACAGTCCGTTAATTTTCAGAGTGTCGGAAAGGATTAACATTTCAGATCGCGGCAAAGTCTTCTTTACATGCACTAATATATTCGAAGGTACGTTCGGCTCGAGAGTTTGCTTGCAAGCTGCTATTACGGGTGTGCGAGAATTCTGTTGGGTCGCTTGAACAATGTCATGATTCATGAGACAAGTGATTGGTTCCTCAATGTACGTTACAGTTTGATTGTTTGTCTCTTTTTTGTCCAAAACTGATTTTAAGGTGTTAGAAGATTTATAGAATTTTCCTTTGATATACACGCCGTGTTTGGCAGGAGCTAAGATAATGTTTTAAATGCCCATAGACGGGTATCCTATAATTACAGCTGGATACATATCAATGTATTGTACAACTATAAAGGTATTGGTAAGCGTGCGCTTGCCCACCTTGTACAGAATATGAGTTACTCCTACTACGCATAATTCATTATTTCCAATACCCGAGAGCCGTACTCCAGACTTCTCAATAGGGAAGTTCGAAAACAACATGTGACGAGTCCGCAAATCCATGATATTACATGGACTACCAGAATCAAAAAACAGTGTGAAGGGTCGGTGCTCTAAATTTACGGCATGTAATGTAGGACATAATTCATCTTTACTGATAATAGCATGTATACGGTGGAAGTCTATGGGAACCTGCACTGGTTTTTTGGATTCGGTCGTGTGGTTCATAGGAAAATTCTGGGTCTTGCATAGATCTTGTAGGTGATTAAATTTGTTATTTGATTCAAAAGATGATGATACAAATGACCCAACATTATTCTCTCCCCAGCTGGAGTTAATTACGTGGTATTTGGTTTGCTTTGCACACTCGAAAAATTTGACTGACTGTATAAGTTTGGGTTCGATGGCCTGGAAACAGAATTTCCTGAAGCACGATTTGTTTGTTTCTGATTGTAAGAATGACTGGAGCTGTTATGAATTGAACAATAACGCATTCAGCAGTCTGCAATCAAATGCCCTGTGCGCTTACAATTAAAACAAGTTACCCCTGCTGTGTTATTATTGACAATATTTACTTGCTGTGGTTTACTTTCATTCTTTGCAAAAACTTGAGTAAGCAAGGTGTCCAGATGTGTGCACTTAGACATATGTTTCTTAATTTGTTTATGTACGTCTAGCTCCGTACTGTTGGGCGATAGTTTCTTGTCAAAACAGCGTACCAAGGCTTCCGGCAACATAACTGTCCAGCAGGTTAAATATGTGTGCCTAATAAAATCTTTCACAGCCATGTTCCTTCCCGTAACCCAAGTGGAAGTAAGCAAACTATCCTGATATTCATTCAGCCGGTCAGCGATTAGTGCCGCTCCCTCTACAACGTTAAGTTGAGTCATAGAGGTGAAATTAAGAGTATAACTCAAAGAATCCAAAACTAAATTTGCCTCCAGGACCTTGAAGAGGAGAAATTATTATCATGAACCAAGTTAATGTTACTTCCAGGTTTTTGAGTGTGTAGTGTTCCCCTTGTATTTGTGTTTTTTCTGACTGATACGGTTCCTAGCGGTCTTACCAATATAACTGTATAGATACGAACGTCCACTGCCTAAACGCATATTAATATAAGATAAGAAAAAATGTGTTACAGATAATAACAGAGTCCCCCAAAATGATAAGATTAAAAACAGATAATATGATAAGGATATTTCTGGAGAACTGGAAGAAAAAGAAAATGAGCAACTAAGAAAAAAAGGCCTGCTGGGCGAGAATCCACAGTTGAAGATAGATTCCTGCAAGAAAGGAAAATTAAGGATAAGGTATAACTCACCCCCAGGAATAATGGACGATCGATCTTGTGTAAGGAGAACACTCAAAGTCACACACCAGAATGAATAAAGAATTGTACTTAGCTTCGGTATATAAGAGGAAGATCTTGCTGTTTAGGTGACGTCACGGCCGTGACTTCGGATGTTGCTTTTCCGCAGTGACCCGAATTCTCAGTTCGCATTTTGCTTGTGCGGCGTTTGTTTGTTGAATTATTCATTTCCCGCTGCCTTATCCATTGTGATCGGATGCTGCAGACACGTCCGGTTTGTTTTTTGATGTGCTGGAGACGCTCAGAAATGATGATACACCCTCTCGAATGATTATTAATGAGAGACGTTTCTTACGTTGCTATAAGAGATTCGAAGTTGCTTGAAGACTCTCTCCCCTTCGTTGACTTCTGATATATTACATTTCGTCAGTCTTCGAATGATGTGGAATAGTCCGATTCCGGGCAGCCAGCTATGTTGCCTTCCGATAGCGTCTACCCGGTAAGCTGCCACCAATGTTTGGGCTATGCCTTGTATAACGAGGCCGCACTGTGAGGTTATTTATACCTGCGATGTTATACGCAAGTATCGTGTGGTATACTTCCCATCCTCGTCTGAGATTGCAATGATAATTTCTAAGTCAGTATCATCTTTGGGTATAAAGATAGAGATGTTTCAAACTCATGATGATAACTTAACAACGGTATATTTGCAAAACTACATCTCTTGAGTAGAAGGCAAGAAGGTGGTTAGGTGAACCTGATTCTAGGAGGGAAAGTAGAGTTCTAAGTTACAATGCATTTACAAAGGTATAGGAGAGCACAGCTTAGCTCAGCATACATAACATACAGACAGACGAACATGTGAGAGGAAGTCACATAGACGTCTGGGTTAGAGGTCAATAGGTTCTCAGGCGAAGCACTGTGACCTGTTTGACACAATCATGGATTTGATTATCACAGGCAAATGCAAACCAGGGCGCTGCTGATTCAATACATCAAGCCTAGCTTGCGACCTGTTTTTCAACTCTTATCACATTCCTTGTTATCTCAACAGTGACCTCTTAGGTCATTAGTTTATTTATACATATGGAATATGTATTTCTAAATGTAAACCTTACATATGTATGTATATGTATATTTGTATATATATAAATATATATAAATATATATATATATATATATATATATATATATATCATTCTATATATATATATATATGATTACTATATCTATATATATATAATTCTATATACTAATACTAGATATATCTATATTTACTTTCTATATATATCTATATATATATATATTAATAATATATATATATTAGATCTATATATATCCTCTCTATACTATCTATATATATATATATATATATATATATCTATATATAATATATATATATATGTATATCTATATATAAATATATATATATTAATATATATATATTTAGTATATATCTATGTGTGTGTGTGTGTGTGTGTGTATATATATATATATATATATATATATATATATATATATATATATATATATATATATATATATATATATATATATATATATATATATATATATATATATATATATATATATATATATATATATATATATATATATATATATATATATATATATATATATATATATATATATATATATATATATATATATATATATATATATACATATATATATATATATATATATATATATATATATATATATATATATATATATATATATTTTTACATATTAAGCTGGCCTTGAGAGAGGCTATATACGTAAACGGAATAAATTGAGGGACTTTCAAGAGGAAAATTGCTTTAACTTTTACCGTAAAACTGATAGTTAGTGATAATTTCTTTAGAGGGAAAGGTCGCCAGAAAACTCAGCTCGTTACTTTACAGCTATTTATTTACAAAAAGGCCCTTGCTGGCCTGGAGAAAAGGTAAATGCAGCGTCCACCACGGTGGGACTTATATATCTCTCACAAATGGATAATAGCTGGCTAAAATGTAATTGGATGAAAGCTGGTCTCATAAAGTTGGGTAATGCAACACTTGCGGGCAGAGAGACATGACACGTGGCTCCGGGAATCTGGAAAAGAATCCCAGATTAAACAAGATAAAAGGAAAAAAATGACTTCTTGTTTTGATTAATTAATTAATTGCGGGGTAGACGAAATGATCTATAAATGTAACAGCTCCCCCTGTTAAGAAGGCATTCACTCCAATTCGGGCGTGAAGGTCTTGGCTTAAATAAGTTGATCGTCTCGACTACCCAGTTCTCCTACTCTAACTTGAAGTTTTTAGAGCAGCGATACGGCTGACTACAATGGCCTACCTAACTTAAAGGCAAAGATGCTAAGTGTACTAACTTAATGTAGATATGTAATCTAGCCTAAGTAATAACTACGGGTTGTCTGTGACGACAGTCTACTCTACCCCTAGATAAGGTTACTTGAAAATTCTACTTGCTACTAACCTAATGCCCTGGTACTAAATCATTAGCCTAACCTACTCAATACAGTTAAAGGGAGACGCAATCATTCCAGAGTGTGGTACGCACAGCAGTAATGTGTCGCCGGAATTGTTAAAATACATGAGGTGAGGTAATGAAGCGCGAGGATGATGAGTGGTTAGTGCATTACCAGGATGGAAATGTAATGAGGTAATTATATTTAAGTGAGGGTTAGTATTACAATGGCTAGGGGTTAGAGGGTTAGTTCTACTGGCAGAGATCAGGCTGGCTACCTTCTCTGGGTAGGTGCCAGGATCACTCTGCAATTGAATGCAACACTGTACCTCGGGCACAGGTGTCAAGGAGAGCATGTGGCTCTTTGGTTAGTGTGTTATTTGTTACGTCCCTTCTTCTTCTTCTTCTTATTCCTCCAGGACCTGGCTATACCAGTCCTAGGAGTAGACGGAGGCACCGACTCTGGGGAAAGGCCAGAAACACCGGCAGGAGCAGAGGCAGTGGTAGCCTGAGGGATTGCAGGAGAACACCCTACTTCGGTATCTGCAGCAACCGTCGTAGAGGTGGAACCTACTGCAGGGGAGGCCCTCACTCCGGCTGCTGCGACAGCCGTCGTAAGGGGAAAACTCCAGGCTGACTCCTGGTCGGGCAGTTCCTGGTTTTCCAGATGAGGTGAGAATGTTAGGTCTGCCAGAGGTTCATCCTCGGGCGACAGTGGTGAGGGTGAAGAAGACTCATGGACTTTGGATTGGCCATGGGCTGCGGTAAGCTCCATGCCTGTTGGAGGATCTCCTGTAGGAGGATCCTTGATTAGGTTAGGCGCCGGCACTAGCTCGGGGCCAGGCGCAGAAGTCAAGTTCGGTGGTGGCTCTACGTCCAGGCTGGACGGAGCTTGTCACTGCTCAGTGCTGCCAAGTGGCACTGGCAGAGAGTTGAGGTCGACTGGACCTGTGGCGGGTACCGGAGGTGCAATACCTCTCAGCGTGCCCTTGGAAATGGGAGACAGAGGCTCCTGTCTCTTTTGGAAGGCTAAGCCTTGTGGAAAATGGACATTGTCCGCTGCTGGTAGTCGGCTAGGGCACCTAGGCCAATTCGTGGAGTGCCCTATTACATTGCAGGTTTTGCAACGGAACTGTGAATGGTCAATCTCCCTCCTTGGTAACGGGGGAGACTGTTGGTGGACGTACTTCCTGGAGGAAGTAGAATTTCGATGACTCCTTGCTTTGGAGTGATATGTTGAGGGGTTAGGACCCCTAGGCTTTGTGGAATGCGAGGGAGACTTCATGTCTTGCCCTAGGAGGAGGTCATATCCTCCTGGAATGTAGCTTGCAACTGCAAGAGTACATACTTTGGAGAAATTAGGTCTGGTGACCCTCAATTGGACGGTAGGAAGAATCAACTTGATATGGTTGATACCTTCAATGGTTATTAAGTGACGTCTATCGACGTTTGCCCCTTAGGGGATTCGATCTTCCCGTATTAGGGAGATTTGAGCGCCAGAGTCGTCGTAGGCTCTGACGTGGCTTGGCGGATAATGGCTTTGGAGGGGTGCGACTGTTATTGGGCCCTTAGCTGGGGGTCCTAGTGAAGAAGGATTAGTAACGGCCATTGCGATGGCAGGAATATTATGATTAGCGCACCCTCCGTAGTTTGCAGACATGTGACACTTGCGGCTACAGTCTCGGCAGAACGTGTTCCAGAACCTCTTCCGTGGCACTGGACGGTAAGGCCGAGATGGCCCCACAGGTTGCGAATCTGTGGAGTCACCAAGGCTGGTAGTGTGCTCTGGCACAGGTGAAGAGTCCTCTCTGGCATTGATTTGAGGTAGGGAGGTTAAGGAATCCTCCGTTGAATCACCCTCGGAAACAAGTCCGGGGTTAACTGGTGGGCTTACCTCTTCCAAAGGGGAGGAGGTAGGCGGTAAAATGGTAAGAGGCTGAGAGGATGCGGCAGGAACTTTGGGTTCTGACACTGGGTCAGGGCCAGGTTCACAAATAAAGGGGATGTCTGGGACATCGGAGGCACTAGCCTCTGAAAAAACTGATGATTGATTATGAGGCATGCTGCAGGGATCCGGTGCATCTGGTAGTGGGAGCTGCGTCCAGGGGAGATACGGCCTAAGTAGATCTCGGCCCAATATCACCTGATAAACATCATGAAATGGGTCAACTACGCCCAGGCGGAACAATGTGGTTTCCCTGGTCTCCTGGTCCAGAAAGGGCATGTCTACATTCAGAAGGACCGAAGGAACAGAATAGAGGTTACCGTCAATCCGTTCAAACTGAATTTCTTCGTTCGTCTGGATTTTGGCACCCCTAGGCAATGCCTTTCTGGAAATAAGGGAGACCTGGGCTTCGGTGTCGGCCATGACTTGTACCCACTGATAGGCCGTAGGAGACTGTTCATCAGGCAGGGCTACATGGTAGCCTTGGAGAAGTTCACCCTGGAAGCTCTCCTCCCAAGGTAGAGACCGACTTGGGCACTGGTCGGAATCCACAGCATGCCCACGCACACAACAAGTGGTGCAGAACCTCCGCAACCACCTCTTACCGGGAGTCCAGCTCATGGTCTGGGGCTTAGAAACTAGCAAAGAGATTGCGTCATCTAAGAGAGCTAGCTCATGCTTTCTCTCTTCTTCACGTGCTTTCCTCTCTGCTTCTCTTTCTTCCTTTTCTTGCAGGCACGCAGCAGCCTGCTGCGCCTTTATCCACTGGTCAAGTGCTGGTCCAGTGTAACCAGCCTCCTTGCCCAGAGTTATGAGGGCTCCGAGCTTCTCTAGCTCTCTGGCAAAGAAGTCGCGGGAAGCAGGGGAAGACATTTCCCTTAGGCTGCAGTAGAGGGCTCGGGGAGGAAAATGAAAATAATGGCCAGGAAAGGGTACTGAATGGAATGGGAGTGCCTACTGTGGAAAGTAGCACTCACTTGGAAATGGGTTCTGCGATAATGGTAATGAAAAGTCTGAAAAGACTGGGTGCTCGGTGGCACTTTGTGAATGGCACCTTCTGATGAGGTGAAAAAATCGAATGAAGTGTGCGGCGTACGTCACACTTACGGGCGTTCCCAATTTGGGAGACGTTGGAATGGGTTACCTGTAGGTCCAATACAGGTGCGGCACTTTCGGAGGCGTTCCTTGGTTGAGTGATCCAAAATGGTGGATACTCTAATGAATGGGCGTTCCGTAGGACGGACACGCAGGTATAGGGCTACCTGTACGTCTGTACAGGTGCGATGGCACTTCAGGAGGCGTTCCTTTTGGACAGCACTAGTAGTGCTGGTATTGCGGCACTTCGGAGGCGTTCCCTTGATTGGTCCGAAGGATCACTGATCCTCGTACACGGACATTAATGAATTGGGCGTTCCGTAAGGACGGACACGCAGGTTTAATGGCTACCTGTACGGCCTGTACAGGTGCAATGGCACTTATGAGGAGGCGTTCCTTGGAGCACTGGTATCGTGCTGGTGTGTCCCGGACACTACATGCAGTATACTTAAATATACTGAAGTGAAATGGCACTGCTCATGGCAGAGTGTAATGGTGGAGGAGAGAAAGTAAAAGGTGGGAGTACTTCAGCAGCCAGTCGATGGACAGTGTCAAGAATTAGTGGCACTGTAAAATGGTAAGACCTGACGTGCACTGGTGGTGGCCAGTCCTTAACTGGTAACGACTTCCCTGTCTGGAAGTAATGAATTTGCGTGGCACACTGTGCGGGTTGTGCTTGCGGTATACGCAAGTCTTTTGTGATAAAAGAAAATGAAAAGACCACTCGGGCAACGACAGGTAATGATAATTTTAGAAATGCTCAGTCCCTCGCTGAAGTACTCGATAAATGAAATAAATAAATGCTTGCAAACTGCAATGGACACATGCGCGTACGTATCACGCTGTGTAAATGAAAGACACAAGAGACTAAAATAAGGTTAATTCTGCATGCTATAATTAATGGTAAGATGTAGTACTCTTGGCTTCGTGAATACTGGGTTCTGGTTCTCTCTCTCTCTCTCTCTCTCTCTCTCTCTCTCTCTCTCTCTCTCTCTCTCTCTCTCTCGGAGAGGGTGAAAAATGATATATGAATGAACTCCCTTATATTGAATGGAACTACTAATGTTAGTTTAATATGAAGCAACTTGCGTTAAATGATTTACTTACGTTAACGTGAAATGAAAGAATTGCTTTGGATAACGTTTTATGAAAATGATAACGCGCTCGCGGTGAACGATTTTTACGTTAATAGTAGCGGCTTGCGCTTATGAAATGATTTGCGTTTCAATATGAATTTTACAAAGACGCGTTTTACGTTAACAATTCTTGTGATTTACTCTACTTGAAGATTTACGTTAACTTTATGTAAGATTACTAGGTCCCTGTGAACAGTGAAATGACGGTAAGGATTTTAAGATGAAATGTTAGCAAACATTTGTAAATGAGGTTACGTTAAGTACGAAGTGAAATTAAACTTTCGCTCAGCGAGCGAGTGAGCGATGCGACGTGAAACGCGGTGAGCGAGCTGGGCAGCAAGTCGTTCAAAACAGCTGATTCTCTGTAAACGCGGAGGCAATTTACAACACGAAATTCTAGTTTCTTATTCAAGGCGAATTACGTTAATTTCTCTGGCCGAACGATAGATACTAGTACCGAGATTGATATTATTTACGTTAAAACTTCGAGACTTATGTTACTTTGCTTAAATTGTTTAGGTAATGCTTAAAGAGATAACAAACATGGCTGCCGCTGTGAGTGAAACGAAAGCTGGCTGGCAGGCATGAGAGCGCGTGCGCGAAGCTGAATTAAGCTGAGAGGTAAGCGGTTACCAACACTTGGAATGAAAACTAAGTTAAAAATGAATTCCCTAACATATCACAGACAAAAGAATTGTACACTTCTTTTGCCGTAACTATTAGTAAAACACTCCTAACTAGCTAGGCTTTCTAATACAGCAATAAACCCTGGCAAAGCACTTCCTAGTTTGATCTGGTTCTTTCTGGCATCTATTCTACACACGTGCTCTGTCTCGTCCGACGAGGACAGCAATTTACAAAATAACAGAATTCGCTCGGCGCTCTGGCCGTTACAATATAATAATATTTCTCATTTCACATTTGTTTAAAACACTTCTAAATAAAAATACTTAACGTACCTTAAGCTAACATAGGTTATAAATAATCATATTAAAAGAATGGTATACCTTACCGTGAGTCAGTGTCTGTCTTCTTTCCCTGCAAGTGTGCCTTGATTTGCTTTTTGTAAAATAATTTACAGTTTACGTTTTACAACTGATAACGCGATTTACAAGCTTCTTTTTTTTTTTTAAAGCAAGCTAGGTTCAAATCCTCGGCGAAGGTCGACAATTTTACGTATTTAGCCGGCCTTGAGAGAGGCTATATACGTAAACGGAAATAATTGAAGGAGGACAAGTTGAAATTAATTGAACTTACCGTAAAACTGGTTTATAATGGACAATTAATCTAGAGGAATAGGTAGGTCGCCAGAGACTCAGCTAAAACTTTACAGCTATTTATTTACAAAAGGCTCGTTCTGGCCTGGAGAAAAGTGAATACAGCGTCCGCACATTGGGACTTATAATCTCTCACAAATGGATAGCTGGCTAAAAGGTAATTGGATGAAAGCTGGTCTCATAAACTTGGGTAATGCAACACTTGCGGACAGAGAGACATGACACGTGGCTCCGGGAATCTGGAAAAGAATCCCAGATTAAACAAGATAAAAGGAAAAAAATGACTTCTTGTTTTGATTAATTAATTCTCTAATACTGGGGAGAAGGAACTTTTAATGTTTCACTGAAGTATGCAATGACTTCATTGGTCTGGGACGATCACACAAGGGGAAGCATGCAGCCATGAGGCAGTGAGAGGGAACAAAAGGATTTCTTTCTTATGGGGCTGGAAATTGAATTGGGAAAACGAGGATCTAATAGATAATAGGTGATAAGGGACTGGCAATATGCTGTTTCACAAGACGTACCTGGATGCAATGTTCAGTGTGGACCTTTGTAGAAAATGTGGCGCCCGGCTTTGTCTTAACTCTTAGGTCTGGGGCTCGGGCGCGCCAGTACGCCGTGGATAGGTCTAAATGGAAGGCAGGTGGTCGGACATCCGTCCGAAGGTCACGTCTGGAGACGACTGAGGCAGAATTCAGGTGGTTTGCTTGGGTGTTGGGATTCAGTTTTCAAGCTTAACCCCCACGAGCAAGGCAAATCCTGGAAACAGAACATAAAGCCAGCAGAGGGGTCACAGGAAAGAGAGCTTAAGATATAGGTCTAAGAAGTACCAATCTGCCTACATATTTCCCCTTTGAGATATGTCCCTAAAGCTGACAAAAGACTACTTTCCCCCAAATGGGGAACCCCCTATCTCTGGCTGGCGGGTTTTGGGTTTCCCGCGTTTTACTAAAAATCAGCTGATATTTGGAAGAAATGGCTGCCGTTTTCCAAATCAAATTAATTAATTAATTGCGGGGTAGACGAAACGATCTATAAATGTAACAATATATATATATATATATATATATATATATATATATATATATATATATATATATATATATATATATATATATATATATATAACTGAGATTCTAAAATGAAGCAGAGCAGCAGGCAACTGGCAACTCTCTCTCTCTCTCTCTCTCTCTCTTTCTCCATCCATCTCTCTCTCTCTCCGCAACACAACCCCTCCCTCCATTATCTAAGGGTATCAAATCAGACACGTGAACTACAAAAATAACATTTATTTAAGAACAAAGCATTAGCTAAATAAACCCAGGTTCTTAACAGAATGATTAAATGAAAAGTTAAACTCAAAGTCCAAATAACTCACATAACCCTCGATAATTAATCAAATAACTGACATTAGTTTAGCCATAACATTAGACATAGTCATAGTACAGTACACCATAGTAATTAAGTCAGTTCCCCTTGTCTCAGATCAGTTCCCCTTGTCTCAGATCACTTCCCCTTTCTCCAGATCAATTCCCCTTCCTCCAGAACCGCCTGTTAGAAGACAGAACACCTCCATAAGCACAAGATTAAAATCAAAAGATCATATGAAATAGAGTATCTTTGAAATAAATATTCAAATACAATCCAGCCACATCTTTGGCCAAAAATAAATATACTTACCCATTCAACATAGTATCAACAATCACTGTATAATAAAAAGTACTGTTCGAAGAAGCCATCTTGGCTTCTCGCCTCTCTTGTACAGATCTATCACCATGGTAATCCTACATTCTCATATGTAGGGAAAAAGCTCGCACACACGCACGAGCTCACACACATTGTCCACACCCAGGAACTGCCCAGAACCAGTTTCAAAGGCACCTCTGCAATCACCTGTAGCAACAGGACATGCCACTGATCTACACATACAGCAACTTTGATATCACATCACCCAAAAGACACATCAGCATTCCCAAAGCTCGTCACCTCGAACACTCCGTCTCTATGGGCTATAGTAACAGTTGAATGTAGAAAATTCTCCTCATCTTGAATTTTCGATTCTCCCGTGTGTCTGCAACTGCAATTGCACAGACTCGTGAAACATGCTGTAGAAAGGCAAAACGTCTCCCCGTGGAAGACAAATGGCGACTTCCATAGTCCCAAAAGCACCGTAAAACCCCATAGACTCATAGAAACTCTCGCATGTGGGAACATCGGCAACATACATCTCCGCAGTAGTTGATGGACGTCTTGCTGAATGCGAAGGGGAACGATGTTTATGGTGTTTCAGTATGTCAGTCATGTCATCGGTCAGTTAAAGAAGAATTAACCCTAGACATACATCTGTCAAACAATGACCTCAAAATTCCAAGAAATACTAACTGAACGTTTTCAAACTAACCCCATTAATACAACAACTGAACTAATTCTAACTAAAACTCGTGAAGGAACTTCATAAGATTGCTAAATCATAAATCACTATCATAACCGCGTAAAGTAAATATTAAATTCTCCAATTTGATTCTCCAATAATATATAAAAAAAACTTGCCAACCCCATACAAGTTAGCACACACCAACTCAAACTCACAGAAACTCTACGGACTACTGTCATCACTTTTCAAACTCACAAATTCTCACATGTATAAGAAAATATAATGAGCCCGAAAAAAAAAACACTCAACAAACCCAGCCACAAATTATCACTAAAAATGTTCTCTCAAGCTCTGATATTTCAGTAACCCACAAAATCAGTAAAAACCCTTTTACTGTCTAACAGCAAAACCCTTTAACTGTTTATATAATTAACCTCCATGAAGTATAATGCTGAACACCCTTTTATCTAATTCACATACCCCGACAAATTATATCTGTCTAAAATAGAAATGCTAAGTAAGCTTAACAAATCTCGTAGGAAAAGAAAAAAAAAAGAAAAAAATAATAATAACAACAATAATAAGTGAACTTTTTCCATTACAAAGCACATAATATATATATATATATTATATATATATAATATATAATATATTATATATTTATATATATAATATATAATATACATAATATACATAATCCAACTTTTCCCTCATAAATGCAATATGTACCGTTACGGAATTTGCTATCACAACAATTTCATCGATCAGAAACAACACCAAAGGAAAAAAGTCAGCAACCGGACTCATCACAGCACTATCAGCAAAAATCCACCTGTGATCGAACTGCAGTATAGATTTGTCTAGTCAGACTTGCAACTTCAGAAACCAATTATTCTCAAAATATTTTATGCTAACACCATTATTCTCCAAAAAGCCCCAAAAAT
Organism: Macrobrachium nipponense; assembly: GCF_015104395.2. Classification (NCBI taxonomy): domain Eukaryota; kingdom Metazoa; phylum Arthropoda; class Malacostraca; order Decapoda; family Palaemonidae; genus Macrobrachium; species Macrobrachium nipponense. The sequence continues at coordinate 81,181,155 of NC_061087.1, forward strand.
TCTATACTGACACCACATAAGCACATTTCACAAAATTATCTCCAGAAGATCCCCAAGGTGCCCAAAAATTGTCTCAAAGACATAACTCCCCTATGATATCACCCCAATTATATAAAACAAATTATTACCACAATTCAGCAATTATTAAGAAATGCAACATCACCATAAAACCACAATGCAGTAATGCCACCTGCCACTTGAGAGCCACCACACCAAAATAACCCCTATAACCCCCCTTTTGGCTCGTAAAACCACAGAAATTCAGCTCCAAAAATTAGTGCCATCCATATATCACCATATTAATAATAATACCACTCCAGCAATAACAAATACCCCCCTCCATTTCACTAATAACCACACATCACCATATTCCCCTCTATTTCACCAATAACCACATGTGGAATAAAAAACAAGTATAAAAAAAATATTATTACACTCCAAGCAGGGTAATCAAAAAAAGAAACTCTGTCCCCCCAAAAAATGCACTCGAAGCATCTAACTGATACATTCAAAAATATTGCCACATATCTCCTCTCACAAAGGTTTCCATTTGCAATAAAATGACTGCAAAAATAATTGAACTAAACATAGCTCTTACCACCATAGGCCTAAACTCTGGACTATCTCCAACGAAATAAAATATCAAACGGCCAAAATATTATATCTCCAATTCTTCAGTAAAATAACCCCGAAAAGCATCTCTAAGAAGCTCAATGTTATAGTCAAAAACTATAAACTCTCTGTTTAGCATAACTGCTGAGAAGGGCAAAAACTTGGCAAATAAAATTGCCCAGGAAATTCTAAAAAAATCATCAGTGTGCCATAACTCATTACAACCAAAACTCTAAGTCCAAAGTGTCTAAGCAAAAACTTCCCCATATTCACTATGGCACAGGCCACCAGAAACTTAATCAAGATTCCTATCTCAAGCAAAGTTGCAACAAACACAATTGTGCGAGAGGTCAACAATTTCTGGAACACAAATATCCCCCCAAAAAATATAGTGCCATCTTGTAGACATTCAAAAATGCAAAAATTCTCCCCTAAATCTCTCTGCAGCATCAAACAGCTGAAATTATAAACACATTCCCGAACAATGATTCTAAGTCACAAACTGAGATATTAAAAATCTACACAAACTGTTCGGAGAAAAAAATAAATTCAAATTCACCCATAATAAAAAAACTTAGGTTAGCAATGGCTAACGTCCAAAAAAGGGGAAAGAAAAATCAATGGCACTGTTGACTGTTCCCATGACACCTGTAACATCTGTGATTCACGCAGACTTCAAGCAATTATCTGCTGAACTCATAAAAAAAGGAAAACTAAATTTGTGGTTAGTACCTCCCATATTCACGAACATCACCACCCTTAGTATCATTACAAGCACCCATGTTAGTATCAGTATCACCAGTATCACTAGTATCACCAAATATCACCAAATTCACCAAATTCACTATTATCACCACCCATAAATCATTGTCACATTGACCAAAATTATTATCACCATGAACTCCCATAGAATCCCCATAAATAACTCCCGTAATAATTCCACTTAAATATCTCCCCGTAAATAATTCTACTTAAATATCTCTCCGCAAATATCTCCGTAAATGTCTCCCATATCACCAGAATGAGCTTTAATATTGCCATTCACCAGTATCATCACCATTACTACTCCTTGGTATCATCACCAATTATCAACACCAGACAAATCACCAATCATCACCATTTTAAAATAGTCTCCATATCCCAAACACATCCCCCATTATAAAATAATCTCTGTATCCCCAGTTATAATCATGTCCTCTATCATTGCGTAAAATCATTCTCCAAAGCATAAGGAAAACTTGCACCACATTCATTTCCATTTCCTCTTTACTCAAAAGAAAAAAAAATCGTTCTTAAAGAAACCCTACGAGGAGCTTACATCATTTCTCAGTGGCTATCAGCTGACTCAAGAGCATGGCAATGAACTTTCCTATTCAAGGCCAAACTCACCCCCACAACCCAGGCACAAAGAAAAAAAACTTCACCCTTCCTTCAAGCTTTCCCCCCTGAATCACACTAGTCTCCCTTTTGCTGGCTATTCAAAAAATATGCTGAGTGCGTATGCATGAGCAAGCGCTGTCTCCAAGCACCTCGAGAACTGAGTTGCATGCATGAAAACCTTCATATGCATACATATGTAATAAAAAAAGGACGAATGTGTCGCCTCTAAACATGTGCCAAGAAAAAAAAAATGGTAATCTGAACTGATTCTTTAACTCCAAAAATGATTCATACAAAAAGTTAAAAAAAATAATGTAACACTCACGTCGTTAATGAGAGAACACAGGATCACCGACTTGTGCATGCCAAAACACACGAATACACACATATTCACGTGTGTAAGAACAACCTGATACTCAAACGGCAAACACTTTGGAAAACACTCTCTCACTAGGCCCAACTGAGTAACCCATTGCTTGCAATGTCTCGCGACAAACGAATATGCTGACGCTAATTGAATTTCTTCTCTCAGTACCACAACCAACGGCTGAAAAATTCTTAACACCTGTCCCTTATTAATTGAAAACCTAACACATTCTCGCAACCAGACTCTCTGAAAAAAGCCTCTTTAAGCTGCTATTAATCTCACAAAAGGCATAATACGGTTCAAACACCGCTGCCGCCACTATAACCGAGATTCTAATATCTCAGTTCTTCTATTTTTAAAGGTAGCATTGAACCAGAGCAGCAGGCAACTGGCAACACCCTCTCTCTCTCTCTCTCTCTCTCTCTCTCTCTCTCTCTCCACAACACACCCCCCTCTTTTTCTCTCTCTCTCTCTCTCTCTCCACAATACACCCCCTCTTTCTCTCTCTCTCTCTCCATCCATCTCTCTCTCTCTCCACAACACACCCCCTCC